>NC_142012.1:5898701-5906201 GCF_049901735.1 Notechis scutatus
GAGGGAGGGAGGGAGGGAGGGAGGGAGGGAGGAAGGAAGGAAGGAAGGAAGGAAGGAAGGAAGGAAGGAAGGAAGGACAACGCCACTCACCAAATAGGCAGCTTCCCTCATGAACTGTTTAGCCGGCTGTTTCCAAATGGCAGGCACCGTGATCACCCACCGGATGGCGTCTGCCACAGGCATGGCTGGGCACTGGTCCTTCAGCTCCTGCAAAATGGGTGGGTAGGGTCACAGGGGGTCTGGGCTCCATATCAGGGCCAGGAAGAAATCTATTACATGAGATATGCTGGCTGGAGATTCTGGGAGTTGGTCCTTATGTCTTAAAGCAGCCAAGGTTGGAGACCCCGATTAACAATAAAGAAATTACTTCACCCTACTGAAAGAGTTAGGAGGGCACTTCCCTCCCCCCTCCCCCCCTCCCTCCCTTCCCTCCCCTCTCCCTTCCTCCCTCTCTTTTCCTTCCTTCCTTCCTTCCTTCCACCCTCCCTCCTTTCTTTCCACCCTCCCTTCCTTCTCTCTCTCCCTCCCTCCACTCTTCTTTCCTTCCTCACTCCCTCCCTCTCTCCTTCCTTTCCTCCCTCCCTTCTTTCCTCCCTCCCTTCTTTTCTCCCTCCCTCTCTTCCTTCCTTCTTCCCACCTTCTCTTCCTTCCTCCCTCTCTCCTTCCCTTCCTCCCTTCTTTTTCTCCCTCCCTCCCTCCCTTCTTTCCTTCCTTCCTTTGTTCCCTCCCTTCTTTTCTCCCTCCTTACCTCCCTCCCTCCCTCCTTTTTTCTTTCTACCTGACAAGGTAGACGATATCTTCCCCCACCCCACCCCAGCCCAGAAGCTGCCCCTTTCCCTCTCACCCGCACGGCCTGCTGCTTGAAGAAACGGAGGCGTGAGCAAAGACCTCCAGCGCCTGCACTTTCTTCCCATTCACGGCTGCCAGTTCTGTCTTCAGGCTCAAATCCTGGGGAAATGACGACAACTGTTATAATCCCCAACAATCTCTGCCTGTCTCGGTCCTGGAACCACGGTGACTGTCATGCCCCTGTTGGAGTCTGAATCCGAGGAAGAAGCTGAGCAGCTGACAGGGAGGGGGAGTGTGGCTCCGTTGGCTGTGGAGCAAACTGGGGAAGGGCAAAGTCCGGCTGGGCAGAGCAGGGAAGAGATAGAACCAGGGAGAGGGAATTTGGAGGAAGACCCAGGCCCACCCCCTCTTCATCCTAGGGCACACAGAGAGGAACGGAGAAGGGAGCAACGTAGGTTGGGTGGCTTATGGGGGAGGAAAGGGCCCTGATTCCCTTCACTAGGCACACCTGGGAAGAGAGTTTAAAAGAGATGCAAGCGGAGTATGGCGTCTACAGGGAATAAACATGAGTTTATCTTCAGGGGTGGGATTCAGTTTTTTTTAACAACCAGTTCTGTGGGCGTGGCTAGGTGGGTGTGGCCATGTGAGTGGGTGGGTGTGGCTCTTTTTTTTTAACAGCACACACCCCCCAACCCTATTTTTTGGGCCTTCTGCACCTCAGGGAAGCCTCCTGTGGGGGGCGTTTTTGCTCCTAAAAGGCAAAAATGGAGCCCTTTGGAGAACAGATTGAAACCCTCTTCTTTGAAGGAAGGCTACCCTTGGAATCACCAAGCTAGAAGGGACCTTAGAGGTCTTCTAGCCCAACCTCCCTGCTCAAGCAGGAGGCACTCTACCATTTCAGACAAATGGTTGTCCAATCTCTTCTTAAAAACCTCCAGTGATGGAGCACCCACCACTTCTGGTGGCAAGCCGTTCCACGGCTTCATTGTCCTCCCTGTCAAGAAGTTTCTCCTTAATTCCAGGTTGCTTCTCTCCTTCATTAGTTTCCATCCATTGTTTCTTGTCCCGCCTTCAGGTGCTTCGGAAAATAGATTGACCCCCCCTTCTTTCTGGCAGCCCTTCAAATAGTTGGAAGACTGCTCTCATGTCCCCCCAGTCCTTCTTTTCATTAACAGATAACAGATCACCAGAGTTGGAAGGGACCTTATAGGTCATCTAGTCCAACCCCCGCCCAAACAGGAGACCCGCCTACACCATTTCTGACAGATGGGAGTCCAATTTTTTCTTGAAAATCTCAAGTGATGGCGCTCCCACAACTTCCAAGGGCAACTCCTGTTCCATGGGTGGATTGTTCTCCCTGTCAAAAAGTTTCTCCTTATTTCCAAGTTGAATCTCTCGATCCATTGTTTCTTGTCTGGCCTTCAGGTGCCTTGGGAAATAGCTTGATCCCCTCCTCTCTGTGGCAGCCCCTCAAATATTGGAAGACTGCTCTCCTGTCTCCCCTGGTCCTTCTCTTCACCAGACTAGCCAGGCCCTGTTCCTGCAACCGTTCTTCGTATGTTTTAGCCTCCAGTCCCCTAATCATCCTGGTTGCTCTTCTCCGCACTTTTTCTAGAGCCTCAACATCTTTTTTATAGTGTGGTGACCAAAACTGGATGCCGTACTCTAGGTGTGGCCTTACTAAGGCTTTATAGAGTGGTATTAGTACTTTCCTTGATCTTGATTGTATCCCTCTGTTAATGCAACTTAAACTAGACATAACCCACTTCCTGCAACCACTCTTCCGTGTTTTAGTCTTGGGGTTCCTGGGATCTACTCACGCTGGAACTGTGGATCTTCATTTTGAACTTTTCAAAGTAGAGCCACTCCCGGGCCTCCTCGGGATCCAGATCGTGGTAATAGTCCCGGGCCGTGTAGCCAAAGCTGTGGAAGGCGCCTTCTGGGGTCAAGAGAAGGCTGGTCGGGGTCTTCTGGTGGGCCACTCCAGGGTCTCCTCCTTCCCATTTCCTACCAGGGAAAATCCAAAGTGGAATTAATTCTCTGAGCTCCCCCCTCAGTGGAAGGCTGCAGAGGTCTTTGGGATGGGGCTGCCCTGTTCCGCAACGGGGAATCCATCGGACTGAATTTTGGAGCAGGCACATCAGGGTTTCGGCTGAAGTTTGTCTGGTACCCAAAGAAATTTTGCCAGAAGGAATTCACCATTTAGAACAAGACCCATAGCTGTGTCAGGAGATTCGTTCCTTAGCAATTCCTCTGGAATGGATATAGCACTTAACAAGACACTTGTTATAGGATCACAGATGTTTCTTGACCCAACTAGGTAACATCATCAATGCTAGAAGTTGGAGGAGGAGGAAGAGGAGGAGGAGGAATGTGGGGTCCTTGGTGCTCTCTGAGCTTTTAGTTTTCTTGCAGATGTTTCATGACCCAGCTAGGTAACATCATCAGTGTTACAGGTTGAGAGTTGAAGGAGGAAGGAAGAGGAGGAAAAGGAGGAGGAGGAGGGAGAAGGACTCTGAGCTCAGTTGTTTTCTTGCAAACGTTTCATGACCCAGCTAAGTAACATCATCAGTGCTAGAAGTTGGAGGAGGAAGAGGAGGAAAAGGAGGAGGAAAAGGAGGAAGAAGAGGAGGAGGAATGTGGGGTCCTTGGTGCTGTCTGAGCTTTTCGTTTTCTTGATGTTTCATGACCCAACTAGGTAACATCATCAGTGCTAGAAGTTGGAGGAGGGAGAGGAGGAAAAGGTGAAGGGGGAAGAAGGAGGAAGAGGAGGAGGAGAAAGAGGAAGAGAAAGAGGACTGAGCTTGGTAGTTTTCTTGCAAACATTTTATGACCCAGCTAGGTAACATCATCAGTGCTAGAAGTTGGAGGAGGAAGTGGGGAAGGAAAAGGAGGAGGAGGAAGAGGAGGAGGGAGGAATGTGAGGTCTTTGGTCTCTTTGAACTTGGTTGTTTTCTTTCAGATGTTTCATGACCCAATTAGGTTACATCATCAGTGCTAGAAGGAAGTGGGGTTTAGGAGGAGGAGGACGACGACTGTGGGTCCCCTGGTGCTCTCTGAGCTTGCTTGTTTTCTTGCAGACATTTCATGACCCAGCTAGGGAACATCATCAGTGCACTGATGGATAATGAGCCGCCTGCAAGGAAGCCGCTAAGCTGAAAGAGCACCAAGAACGCCTCATTTCGACCTGAGCCATAAATATTCTTCTCTACTGGATCAGCCTTTTCCTCCCAAGACCGGCCAGTGGGGCACCCTTGCAATCCTCCTCCGGGCTTTGGGACGGGCGCAGGGGTCCTTCTCGCCACAGGGGTCAGCCAGAGTCGGAAAAGCCTCGCCTTCTGGAGATGGAGGCCCGTGAAATCCAGAATGAAAAGAAGACGACATTCATTCAAACTGTTTAGAAGCCCGAACAGAGATCGATAGGGCTGGAAGGGACCTCGGAGGTCTTCTAGTCCAGCCCCCTCTCAGACAAGAGACCCTATCCCATCCCAGACAGTCTAGTCTCTTCTTAAAACCTCCCGTGGTGGAGGACTCACAACTGGAGGAAGCTCATTTCACGGATTATTTGTTCTCCCTGTCGGGAAATTCCTCCTTATTTCCTAGTCAGACTTCCCTCTGATGACTCATTGTTTCTTATCCTGCCCTCTGGTGCTATTTCTTTTCTTTTTTTTCTATAAGGAAGGTCATCTTAGCATATTTATATCAGACATTAAGGACCATGTCCACACACGGGACCTGAAGGTCCAATTAAGCGGATTTATTGCTAAAAGCCTTCTCGACTCAAGGTCAGCACCTGCTCGGAATTAGATAAAGGTCCACAGAATTCAAGGGAGGTTGGAGTTAGTTCACTTGTGCCTACATAGGGATTCTCAGGAGACGCCACCTTTGACCCCACCCCTCAGGTTCTGCCGTCTCTTCTCCTACACATCTTCTTCCTTGGATTCTCCATCTTTCTTTCTTTCTTTCTTTCTTTCTTTCTTTCTTTCTTTCTTTCTTTCTTTCTTTCTTTCTTTCTTTCTTTCTTTCTTTCTTCCTTCCTTCCTTCCTTCCTTCCTTCCTTCCTTCCTTCCTTCCTCCCTCCCTCCCTCCCTCCCTCCCTTCCTTCCTTCCTCCAGAAATAATCTAAAGCCCATACTCCACAATCCCAAGTAGGCAGGGAGACTGTGATAATAGTGCTGAGTGCAATCTCTTACAAACACCTGGGCAGGTGAGTGCCCTTCCTTCACCCAGCCTTTCCACCTGAAGAGAGGCTCGAGAAAAACAAACATTCTCTGTTCATTCATGCATGGATTATCCAGAGACGTGTGCCAAAGATTGTGGAGGAGGTCTGAAGAATAAATGTCTTTCTGTGTTTGGGTATTTGTCTGTGTGTATGTGTGTGTGAGAGAGAGAGAGAGAGAGACAGACAGACAGATAAACAGACAGACAGACAGACAGAGACAGAGAGAGAAAGAGCGAGAAAGAAACAGAGAGAAAGAGACAAAGATGGAGAAAGAAAAAGAGAGCGAGAGTGAGAATGAGAAAGAGATTCAGAGAGAAAGAGGAAAAGAAAGAGGAAAAAGAAAAAGAAGCATAGAGAAGGAAACAAACAAAGGGAGAAACAGAGAGAGATAGATGGATAAAGAGAGAGAGAAAGAGAAATAGAGTAAAAGAGAGAGAGAAACAGAAAGAGAGAGAAAGAGAAAGAGGGAAAGAGAAAGAGGGAGAGAGTAAAAAGAGAAAAAGGGAGCAAGAATGAGAAAGAGATACAGAAAGAAAAAGGCAAAGAGAAAACAGAGAAAGAGAAAAAAGAAGAGAAAGAGAAAGAAACAGAGAGAAAGAGAAAGAAAGAGAAGCAGGGAGAAAGAGGGAAAAAGAGAGAGAAGGAGAAAGAGAGTGAGAGAGAGAGAAACAGAAAGAGGGAAAAAGAGAGAGAGAAACAAACAGAAATAGAGTGAAAGAGGAAGAGAGAAAGAGGGAGAGAAAGAGAAAAAGAAAAGTAAGGAGAAAGTGAGTAAGAGAAAGAAAAACAGAGAAAGAAAGAGAGAGGGGGGAAAAGAAATGAGAATGAGAAAGAGAGAAAGAAAGAGAGAAAGAGGGTAAAAGAGAAAAAAAAGAAAGAGAAAGAGAGAGATTTAGAGCCAGCATTCAGCCCCAGAGGGTACCTCATCATGTGGAGGGTCTCAGGGTCGCTGACGAAGCTGAAGGCGTAGCCGCTGGAAGTGGTCCCGAAGTCGATGGCCACCACCACTCCGAAAGGAGACGCCTCTTGCCTCCGGATGTCATTCCTCTGCAAAACACACCCACCAGGATGCCGGAGGAGGACCCACAAGGGCGGCCTCTGGGCCTGGGCCCCACATGCTCCAACCTGAGCTCCAGAGCACTAACCTCGGGCCCTTGAAGATGGGTGGACTTCAATTCCCAGAATTCCCCAGCCAGCACAGCTGTGGGGGTGGTGGGGGCGGTGGAGGTGTTCAGCACCATTTGATAAGCCTACCTGGGACCCATCTTATCCCCTATGGGGGCTTTGACCCAGGTTTGGGGAAGGCTGCTGCTTACCGGTGACTGAGATGGAGTGAGGGGCGCAATGCTGCAGCTGTCGCTGTGGAGCCCAGGGGAACTCGGTGGAGACGGGGTCCGGGACCGCTCCCCATTTGTCCCTGGCGAAGAAGAAGAAGAAGGAAAGGAAAGACAGATGCTTAAAAACATCCTTTAATCGTCTTAAGTTGCTCTTCCCTGTACGTTCCCCAAAGTCTCAACACCTTTTTTTGTAACGTGGGGACCAAAACTGGACGCAGGATTCCAGTGGTGGGATTCAACCTTTTTTTTTTAAACCACCGGTTCTGTGGGCGTGGCTTGGTAGGCGTGGCTTTGGATGGTTTGGCATGGCGGCGCAGGCGCAGAGGCGTTCCAACTTGCCTCCTGCAAGCCCGCATTCTCCCGGTCTCTTCAGCAGCTGCCACACCGCACTCTTCTGCGCTTCAAAAGCAGCGGATAAAGGTGAGTACGGGAGCCCGTGGAGGGCAGGTGGGCCCAACCACAGAGCGGTGGAGAGAACCGGTTTGGTTTCCGCTGCTCATAGGCACTACCAGATCAGCGGAACCGGGCCGAACCGGTATAATACCACCACTGGGAAGGATACTGCAAAATCTCGCGCGCACGCAGAGGGTTCGATACGGACCTTCTCCTGCAATCCTGTACTCTCCCTGCGCCTTCAACAGCCGACGTACGGCAATACGCTGTGCCGCGCGAAGCAGCTGGGCTTCAAAACCAGGACATAAAGGTCAGAATAGAGCCAGGGTGGGCGGACGGGCCCAACAGCTGATCGTTGGAATGAACCAGTTTGCTCACAGAGGATCCTCGGAGCTACCAGAACTGTGCCGAACTGGTATAATACCACTGTTAGGCATCCAGAATTGTCCATTGTAATCAATCACTCCGAGACAAGTATCATCTCCAACTGATCTATTAGGAACAGCTCTGGTACTTCCATTCAATTTCCAAACTGAAAGTCATTTTCAGCAGCTTTCCCAAAATCCACCTTCTCTCCTCCCACTTCTATACTTCATTAATCACGAGAACCAATTAACTGCAGCTGGAATTTTTTAATGCGACATAGCCTTGAACTTTCTAACTTTTCCACCCCCACCCACCCCCTTGCACTGCTTATAACAATCTTGGCAGCTGAATCTTGAAGCTGACATCCACCCCTGCAGGATTCCAGGTGTGGCT
>NC_142012.1:5911201-5983701 GCF_049901735.1 Notechis scutatus
GCACCCCTGCTATTTTAATCTCCGCAGTTGTCATTTTAATTCCCCCCTCCCCTCCGCTTTGATATCTGATTTTTAGCTGCTTCTCCTATGGGAGGCCCCAGAATAGCTATTTTCAATGACAAACACAATTCTGGAGATAATAATTGCACAAAAATATTTTGATTGTATCTATTGGTTACCTCCCTCGCCTACCATTTGTCCGTGCATGGAACAAGGGGGGAGAGAGGGGGGGAGAAATGGAATATTTGTAGTGTATTTGTGTTGTTTTGCAAGCAGGGATTCCAAATGGCTTATTTGATCGTCCTTGACTTGCAACAGTTCATTTAGTGATCGTTTAAAGCAGTGGCCCCCAACCTTTTTTGAACCAGGGACCAGTTTCACGATTATTTATTCTTCCACAGACTGGTACCTGAGTAACGCAAGACTCCACTGCCATCACCGGTGGTTGGGGACCCCTGGTTTAAAGCAGGGATGGGGGTGGGTGGGATTCTACCGGTTTGTACCGGTTCTATAGAACCGGTTGTTATGATTCTGTGCAGTTTTGAGAACCGGCAAATCGTGCCCCTGGCTGGCCCCGCCCTTCTCCTCACAACCCAATCAGTTCTTATCGTGCATGTGCAATATGGCCTGCATGCCTGACATTGCTGACTGCGTTCTCCCCCGCCCAGTCACTCCTTAAGGTATTTTTTCCCCCTCCCGACGATCAGCTATTTCGTTGATCAGCTGTGCCGGGATCCCCCTTGCTATCTTACTGCTTCATCTAGGACAGTGGCCCCCAACCTTTTTTGTGCCGCGGCCCGGTACCAGCATCACAAAATGATCCGCGGCCCGGTACCGGCATCAGCACGCATGGCAAGGCGAGCCGAGCGACCGGCCAGCCAGCCGTCCCCCGCTTCTCCCCGCCACCTTCAACTCCTCCTTTGTACCTTTGTCGATGGGCTTCGGGACGGCTTCGGGACGGTCGCTCGGCTCGCCTTGCCTTGGGTGCTGAAAGAATCCTCGCACCTTAGTTTTGTTTGAAGCCGCCCCCCCCTTCGATGAAACTAAGGCGCGAGGATTCCTTCAGGACCCAAACGCCGCTTTCCAGCCGGAAAAGCTCACCAGAAGCACTTTCTCATCAAAACAAGATGGCGGTGCCCAGCAAACCGGCGCCCCGGTAGAAAATGTTCCACGGACCGGTACCGGTCCAGGGCCCGGTGGTTGGGGACCCCTGATCTAGGAGGCTTCCCTGAGGCCCAGGAGGCAAAAAGGGGCCATTACCTTGCAGCCTTACTCCTGAGTTGCCTGTGCTGCTGTAATTGTTCTTTCATCCAAGTAATCCTTTGTGCACGCGCACTTGGCACAGGCTCCTCGGGATCCTCCTCATCACTGCTGCCATCCCCCACAATCTCTGAAGGCAGCAGTCCACTCCCTAATGGTCCTGGCCCCTCATCTGAGTCCTCGCTCTCCTCAGCCATCCGCACCTGCTGCCGCTAACCGTAACAGTTGGTCAAGGACCCAATTATCTTGCTTGTCAGCTTTTCTTTTTCCATTTTTATAATTGTAATTGTTTTCTTTTTATGATACGGGTAGTCCTTGACTGATGAACACAATGGAGTCTGACATTTCTGCTGTGAAGTGAGACATTTGTGACCTGAGTTTTATGACCTTTCTTGCCTGCCACAGCTCTTAAGCGAATCACTGCAGTTGTCACGTGGTTGTTAAGTGGATTTGGGTTTCCCATTGATCTTGCTGGTCAGAAGGTCACAAAAGGGGATCCCATGACACACACCCCCCCCCGGGGACACTGCGACTGTCGTAACTATGAGTCGCTTGCCAAGCATCTGAATTTTCATCACGTGACCATGGGGAAATGCTGCAACGGTCATAAGTGTGAAAAAAACGGCTAAGTCACTTTTTTCAGTGCCATTGTAACTTTAAATGATTCCTAAATGAATGGTTGTAAGTTGAGAACCGGTTGCATTAGAAGACTCCCAAGAGTTAGTGAGAATAGGCGACATAGAAATTTCATAAATTATTAAAAAATAAATTTTAAAAAATCGAGTCTGATTTGATTTGGGATTCAGGGATGAGCCTTTGTCCTGAACTGATATTCATGCTTTGATTTTTTAAAATCAAAGCACACCCTTTGTTGATAATAAAGGGGACTAGAGGCTAAAACATATGAAGAATGGTTGCAGGAACTGGGTATGTCTAGTTTGCTGAAAAGAAGGACCAGGGGAGACATGATAGCATGTCTTCCAATATCTCAGGGGCTGCCCCAAAGAAGAAGGAGTCAATCTATTCTCCAAAGCCCCTGAGGGCAAGACAAGGAATAATGGATGGAAACTGAACAAGGTGAGAAGCAACTTAGAACTAAGGAGGAATTTCCTGACAGTGAGAACAATTAATCAGTGGAACAACTTTCCTCCAGAAGTTGTAAATGCTCCAACACTGGAAGTTTTTAAAAAGATGTTGGATAACCCTTTGTCTGAAGTGGTGTAGGGTTTCCTGCCTAGGCAGGAGGTTGGACTAGAAGACCTCCAAGGTCCCTTCCGACTCTGTTCTATTCTGTTCTGTTCTATTCTATTCTATTCTATTCTATTCTATTCTACTCTACTCTATTCTATTCTATTTTCTATTCTATTCTATTCTAAATTCCTATTCTATTCTATTCTAAATTCCTATTCTATTCTAAATTCCTATTCATATTCTATTCTAAATTCATATTCTATTCTATTCTATTCTATTCTATTCTATTCTATTCTATTCTATTCTATTCTATTCTATTCTATTCTATTCTATTCTATTCTATTCTAAATTCCTATTCTAAATTCCTATTCTATTCTATTCTAAATTCATATTCTATTCTATTTTATTCTATTCTAAATTCTATTCTATTCTATTCTATTCTATTCCATTCCATTCCATTCCATTCCATTGCAGGAGAAACCAAACAAGCTTCTGCCCTTATAATCCGCTGATCAAAAGGGAAAAAAAGCAATAACACTCATTAATTAAGAGCAGCTTTAATCAGGGACCATGAGCACCGCCGAACCCTTCATAGACACTCAAATATTGCTCTGAATGTGCCAAGGGGCAGCTGTTGCAAAGCACGGGTGAGGAAACTAAGTCACACCTCCTTTGAAGTTAGAGGGCTCCTAACTGGGAAAACCCAGAAAGAGAGAGGAAAAACCCTCTTTGAAATCCAGATTTTCCGGTGCACAGTTTCCATCATTAAGCCACCCTCTGAATAAAAGAGGCAGGAAGGGCCGGGCGGGGCAGGGTGGGATCGGATAGGAAATGAATGTTGACATGAGGACAGCCAAAATGGCAGGAACCGCTGAAAGAAGGACCGGACACAATAACAGAGGGGGGGAAGAGACCTTGGAGGTCTTCTAGTCCAACCCCCTGTTTGAGCAGGGGTTGGACTAGAACACCTCCAAGGTCTCTTCCAACTCTGCTATTCTCTTATTCTACCCAATCTCTTCTTGAAAACCTCCAATGGTGAAGTACCCACAACTTCTGGTGGCAAAGCTGTTCCACTAGATATTTGTCTTGAAGGCTTGAAAGTCACTTGAGACTTTCAAGAAGAGATTGGACTGCCATTTGTCAGAAATGGTGTAGGGTCTCCCGCTTGGGTGGGGGGGGTTGGACTAGATGACCTACAAGGTCCCTTCCAACCAGTGGTGGGATTCAAAATTTTTTACTACCGGTTCTGTGGGCGTGGCTTGGTGAGTGTGGCAAGGAAGGATACTGCAAAATCTCCATTCCCTCCCACTCCTAGGGGAAGGTTACCACCGGTTCTCCGAACTACTCAAAATTTCCACTACCGGTTCTCCAGAACTGGTCAGAACCTGCTGAATGCCGCCTCTGCTTCCAACTCTGATTATCTGTTATCTGTTATCTTCGCTGTTAGAAAGTTTCTCTTTCGTTCTAGGTTGCTTCTCTCCTGGATCCATTTCCATCCGTTGCTTCTTGTCTCGCATTTTGGGGCTTTGGAGAAGTGGTGGGATTCAAAAGTTCCCACCACTGGTTCTGTGGGTGTGGTTTGGTGGGCGCGGTTTGGTGGGCGTGGCGGCGCAATGGTGTGCGTGCATACACAGCAAACACACGCTTGGCACACATGTTAAAACAGTAAAAACTAAGCTACTGCGCCTCTCAGCTGTTTAGCACAGGTAGCCGCTCTGCCGCGCCAAACAGTTGAGAGGTTAAAATGCACCTAGGAGCAGGGATGGGAGGGTGGGCCCAACTGCAGAGTGGCGGAGAAACTCGGAGGGAACCGGTTCTCTACCAGCTGACCTTCAGCGCTGCTGGTATGCCAGAACCGGGCCGAACCGGTAAAATACCACCACTGCTTTGGAGAATGGCTTGATCCCCCCTCTTCTTTGTGACAATAAAGTTATTCTATTCTGTCTATATCTATGTATGTATCTATGTATGTTTCTACAGTATGTATGTATGTATGTATGTATGTATCTATTTATTTGTCCCTATCATCAATCATATCTATCTATCTATCTATCTATCTATCTATCTATCTATCTATCTATCTATCTATCATCTATTTATCTATTATCTATCTATCATATATATCTGTGTCTATCTATCTATCATCTATCTATCATCTATCTATCATATCTATCTATCTGTCTATCTATCATCTAATCTATCTATCATCTATCTATTTATCATCTATCATCTATATCTATCTATCTATCTATCTATCTATCTATCTATCTATCATCTATTTATCTATCATCTAATCTATCTATCATCTATCTATCATATATATCTGTCTCTGTCTATCATAATCTATATCATCTATCATCTATCATATCTATCTGTCTCTATCTATCATCTATCATATCTATCTATCTATCATCTATTTATCTATCATCTAATCAATCTATCATCTATCATATCTATCTATCATAATCTGTCTATCATCTATCTAATTATCATCTATTTATCTATCATCTAATCTATCATCTATCATATCTATCTCTATCTCTCTAGCATCTAATCTATCTATTTATCATCTATCATATCTATCTGTATCTATCATCTATTTATCTATCATCTAATCTATCTATCATCTATCTATCATATCTGTCTGTCTCTATCTATCATCTATTTATCTATCATCTAATCTCTATCATCTATCTATCATATCTATCTGTCTCTATCAATCTATCATATGTCTGTTTGTTTGTCTGTCTGTCTGTCTCTCTCTCTCTCTACCTACCTACCTATCATCTCCATCATGTCACACCTAGTCCTTCTTTTCATTAAACTAGACATACCCCATGTACCTGCAACTGTTCTTCATATGTTTTAGCCTCCAGTCCCCTCCTAATCTTCTTTGTTGCTCTTCTCTGCACTCTTTCCAGAGTCCCAACATCTTTTTTTATATCGCGGCAACCAAAACTGGATGCCATATTCCAGGTGTGGCCTTACCAAGGCCTTATAAAGCGGTACTAACACTTCACATGATCTTGCTTCTGTCCCTCTACATGGCATCAACTTAATGTCCGTCTAGTTAGGTCAAGCAAAGCCCATGCTGAAGCAGAAGCAGTCAAAGCTGGCTGAGGAACTCTGGGAGTTGAAGTCCACAAGTCTTCAAGTTGCCAAGGTTGGAGACCCCCTGCTCCAAAGCCCCTAAAGGCAGGAGAAGAAGCAATGGGTGGAAACTAATCAAGGAGAGAAGCAACCTAGAACTCAGGAGACATTTCCTGAGTTGGAACAATTAATCAGTGAAACACTGGAAGTTTTTAAGAAGAGATTGGACAGTCATTTGTCTGAAATGGTCTAGGGTTTCCTGCCTAAGCAGGGGGTTGGACTAGAAGACCTCCAAGGTCCCTTCCAACTCTGTCATTCTATTCTATTGTGTTGTAAGTCTTGAGTTTCTCCCAAGCTCGGTGTCTATTTTATTGCTGCCTTTGTGGTTATCTCCTTCCACAATTCCTCCTTAAATCAATTAATTGAATTTTCCTAAGTAACTCCCCACAGTGGCGGGTTGTTATCTTATCGACATGCGAATTACACATGCAAACACTGCTGACCCCAATCACCTCACTTGCACACTTCAAAGGTCTGAGACAAGATCGAGTCTTCTCAACACAAAAGGGTTGCAAATCCAGCGTACACTAATTGGGCAATTTACAGGTGGGACGTTCACCAAGTGACCCTTCGCAGTTACAACAGCAGGGGAAAAGTGATGTGTACGTCACTGTTTTTCACACTTACGACCCTCACACCAGGCCCATAATCCCGTGATCACCCTTGGGAAAGCTGGACTCGTATTTACGATGGTCGTAGTGTCCCAACCGTGTGGCTAAGGTAACAACAGCGGGGATTAACTTAACAATTTTGGCAAGCAAAGTCATAACATGGGTCAAAACCAGAGGTGGTATTCAGCCGATTCGTACTGGTTCTGGAGAACAAGTAGCGGAAATTTTCAGTAGTTTGGAGAACCGGCCAATCCCACCTCTGACTGGCCCCGCCAACCCCATCTCTTCTCTGCCTCCCATTGATCCCAGCTGCTCGGCTGGGTCTCCTTTGGTTGCCCTGCCCAGGAGAACAGAGCTGGAAAGCAGGTTAGTGGGGTGGGGAGGGAAGGGGGATTTTGCAGTATATCCTTCCCCTGCCACGCCCACCAAGCCACGCCCACAGAACCAGTAGTAAAAAATGTTGAATCCCACCACTGGTCAAAACTCAATGACGGTCTTGCTCAGCAACAGAAATTTTAGGCTCAGTGGTGGTCGTAAGACGAGATCATAACTTCACACACACACACACACACACACACACACACACACACACACATACACACACACAAGCCTTGCCGTTTTCAGTTCACAGTAAAGGGAGGGAGAGGGAGCCTGCCATACCCATTGCAAGTGTGCAACCCTCAGTCTCCTACACCCATGTAAGTGTGTAAAACCACCACACGCCCCTGTCCTTCTCTTGCTAGCTTTCTTCCTCCCCCACTCCGGCCTTGCAGCTGCTTCTCCCACACTTCTGCTGACCAAAGCATTTGATGCAGAGGTCTCAAAACATGGCAACTGTAAGACTTGTGGACTTCAACTATAGCTTAGCATAGCATAGCATAGCATAGCATAGCATAGCATAGCATAGCATTAGCATAGCATAGCATAGCATAGCATAGCATAGCATAGCATAGCACAGCACAGCACAGCATAGCATAGCACAGCACAGCATAGCATAGCATAGCATAGCATAGCATAGCATAGCATAGCATAGCATAGCATAGCATAGCATAGCATAGCATAGCATAGCATAGCATAGCATAGCATAGCACAGCATAGCATAGCAGCATAACATAGCATAGCATAGCATAGCATAGCATAGCATAGAAGCTAGCATAGCATAGCATAGCATAGTTTAGCATAGCATAGCATAGCATAGCATAGCATAGCATAGCATAGCAACTTAGGATAGCATAGCACAGCTAGCATAGCATAGCATAGCATAGCATAGCATAGCATAGCACAGCACAGCAGCAGCACAGCATAGCATAGCATAGCATAGCACAGCAGATAGCATAGCATAGCATAGCATAGTTTAGCATAGCATAGCATAGCATAGCATAGCATAGCACAGCATAGCATAGCATAGCATAGCATAGTTTAGCATAGCATAGCATAGCATAGCATAGCACATTAGATAGCATAGCACATAGCATAGCATAGCATAGCATAGCATAGCATAGCATAGCATAGCATAGCATAGCATAGCATAGCATATAGCATAGCATAGCACAGCTAGCAAGCTAGCATAGCATAGCATAGCATAGACATAGCACAGCACAGCACAGCAGCACAGCAGCAGCTTAGCATAGCAAGCACAGCAGCATAGCATAGCAGCATAGCATAGTTTAGCATAGCATAGAATAGCATAGCATAGCATAGCACAGCTAGCATAGCATAGCATAGCATAGCATAGCATAGCATAGCATAGCATAGCATAGCATAGCATAGCATAGCATAGCATAGCATAGCATAGCATAGCATAGCATAGCACAGCATACAGCCAGCAGCAGCACAGCACAGCACAGCACAGCATAGCAGCAGCAGCATTAGCATAGCATAGCATAGCATAGCATAGCATAGCATAGCATAGCATAGCATAGCATAGCATAGCATAGCATAGCATAGCATAGCATAGCATAGCATAGCATAGCATAGCACAGCACAGCACAGCACAGCTTAGCATAGCATAGCATAGCACAGCACAGCACAGCTTAGCATAGCATAGCATAGCATAGCATAGCATAGCTTATCTTATCTTAGCATAGCATAACTTGGTTGGCTGAAGAATTCTGGGAGTTGAAGTCCACAAGTCTTAAAGTTGCCAAGTTCGTGGACCCTTGAATTTTGGTGCTCCGTGATGTCAAGGGGCACAAATGCAAACCCCTTTTGTGTTTTTCAGCCTGTCAGATCAAAGAGCTTCTTTCAGAAGAAGGAAAGTTAGATGTGTTTGAACCCCACACGGTGCATCCCACCCTCCTCTTCCTCATTCCTTGCCCTGGAGAAGACCCCACGTTTCTCTTCTGAACTCTGAAGGACTCTCCCGTCATGATAATCTCTCTCTGTAGCAAATTTCCCACATCCAAAGGACTTGTTTCTTTTCTCTCCCCTCCCTCCCACCCACCCCCCAAGGACACGCAGATCTGGGAAACTGGCTGGGCAACCGATAAGGTTTTGCAACAAGGAAGGGGCACAACGTTTCTGGAGCAAGCAGCTCCATTCTTTGGCCAATTTCTTTGACGAGCAAAACGAAAAACCCTTTCTCATTCTCCTTGCAGGAGAAATCCTACACAATAGCCCTCTTGGACTTATATACTGCTTCACGGGGTTTTTACAGCCCTCTCTAAGAGGTTTACAGAGTCAGCCTCTTGCCCCCAACAATCTGGGTCCTCATTTGACTGACCTCAGAAGGATGGAAGGCTGAGTCAACCTAGAAGTGGTCAGGATCGAATTCCGGACAGTGGGCAGAGTCAGCCTGCAATGCTGCATTCTAACCACTGCACCAGCCACAGTTCATCTATGATAGAGAGGATAGGATAAAGGATAGGCGATAGATGTGTAGGTGTGTGGGTGAGAGGGAGGGAGAGAGAGAAAGAAAGAAAGAAAGAAAGAAAGAAAGAAAGAAAGAAAGAAAGAAAGAAAGAAAGAAAGAAAGAAAGAAAGAAAGAAAGAAAGAAAGAAAGAAAGAAAGAAAGAAAGAAAGAAAGAAAGAAAGAAAGAAAGAAAGAAAGAAAGAAAGAAAGAAAGGGGAGGAAAGAAGGAAGGAAGGAAGGAAGGAAGGAAAGAGAGAGAGAGGAAAGAGCAAGAAAGAAAGAGGAGTGAGAAAGAAAGAAAAAAGGAGAAAGGGAAGAATGGATGGAAGGAAGGAAAGAAAGAAAGGAAAGAAGGAAGGAAGGAAAGAAAGAGGGAGGAGACAGAAAGAAAGAACAAGAAAAAAGAAAGAAGGAGAGAGTCTGGAAGGATGGATGGAAGGAAAGAAAGGAAGGAAGGAAGGAAGAAAGGAAGGAAGGAAGGAAAGAAGAAAGGAAGGAAAGAAAGAAAGAGAGGAGAGAGAAAGAATGAGAAGAAAGAAAGAAAGAAAGAAAGAAAGAAAGAAAGAAAGAAAGAAAGAAAGAAAGAAAGGGCGGTTCTTGTCCAGATACATCGATACTCCTTTGGCCTTGGAGCTCCCCTTAGCATCAGAGCAGCCCAGAGTTTGTTTATCTTACTCTTTGTCAACACACAATCCAGCCGTGATACTCGATATGCCTTACAAACCAGGCCCAGGCAGCATCTGCAGGGTTTTTTGCATTTGTGATCTAACTGCTTTCCTACTATATTGAGCATGCAGAAGACACCCCCCCCCCAAATAACCACCCAATACCAAACTAAAGGGGAGGGGAAAAACAATCTGTGCCCCCCACCGCCAGATTCCAGTTTTGAAGGACCCCCCACAAGCTGGCAAAGGGACATTATGTCCACTGATGTCTCCGATGCCCATGTTTTTGCAGGAGAATTGAACGTTAGTAAAGCAGATCTTTAACCATCTTTCTGGATCTAGCTGGAGTTCCTCCTGGAACGAGACTGAGGTCCCTCACAACCGAGAAGCCCCTGCCCCCAGCTGACCCCAGCGGACTCCACCTTTCCCCCACTGAGGATGGCACCCCCCATCCCATGGTCTTCTCAGAGGCCAACTCCTCCCAGTCCGCTTCCCAACCGGTAGAGCGCTGAACAAAAGAACCAGCCTTACTACGGGGTTTCTGTAAGCATTCCTGCACTTGAAACGGCTGAAGGCCGGCAGGAATTCAGCTGGAGACATTTCCTCCAGGACAGAGAGATTACAACAGTCAGTGGGGGGACCTTCCCCCAAAAAGGATCCCCAAAAGGAGCAACCGCCTCCTTGCAAACCCGCAATTCCACACACACACACACACACACACACACACACACACATCCTTTCCATTATTGGGGGTTCCTTTCCTTTCCAGAGCTGGTCATGGAATTTCAGCAATTGGAGGGCAGCCCAGGTGGGGCAGGAAGCAGCGAGCTGGGGCCGAGAGTCCACGCCAGACGCTGAGCTGTTGAACAGAACAGCCTAGAAACCATCTCCCATTTCTCTCCGTGTCCAGAGTGGGTGGGAAATCCCCGACACCTGGAAAGATCCGCATCTGGTTTGGAAGTCCACCTGAACTTCTCCAGAGGTTGCATTCCCGTTTGCCTTCTTCTCCTCCTCCCCTTGACCGAGTCTGGGAACTCTCCTGGACGTATTTACGGATCCTTTCGATGACCTCCTGGCAAGGTAGCGCCCCCTTCCCTTCCTCCCCAGGACAAAAGAGGTCAAGTGTCCAGGCGGGGTCCAGTAAGAGAGCGTCCAGCAAAGCTCCCTAATTTGCAAGACCAGCGCCTCATCTCTGGAGGCAACACAACCCATACTGACCACCCTGGCTGCAAAGAGGAGATGGGGGCCCAGCTTAGCCACTCCACCTTCTCAAGCCCCCTCCCGTTCCTTCCCGTTGACCTCCTTCGTCGGACACTTGGGGGCACCTCCAGAAGAGCGGATTCTTGGCCACTTTCTGCAGCCTTAACTGGTCCAAAAAGTTCTCCACAAGTCCAAACCAGAAGATGCCAGCTGGGATAAGCGAGCAGCAGGTCCGTGGCAACAGAAGCCCCCTCCTCTTACCTTGTCCACAGAGGAACCCTCGGTGGATTCTCCTCTTCTCCGTAGCTAGTCAACCTCGAGTTTCCACCCAACTCCTCTCTCTCTCTTGGCTCTTCCTCCAGCTTGTCTCCCCTCCCACCCTTTTATCCTGGCCCAGCCCAGCTCTTGGCTCCCTTTCAAGTCCCAACCCAGCTGCAGATGTGCCGAGGGGAGGAGGGCTCTCCTGCCATCCGCTCCTCCTGGGGGGAAAGGGGGGAGGCTGTAAGCGAAACTCGCCTGGACAGGCCAGAAGCAACTTGCAGCGATGCCTCCCCATCCCTCCCCACCTCCAATCCCCACCCTCCTTCCACCCTCCAAATGGAGGGAGGTCCCCTAACACCCCCACTCCAGATTCCTTCGCAGGAATGTGCAGGATGCAGACGGCTACGTAGGGGTGGGGTGGGGAAAAAGGCCTGGGGAAACACCCAGTAGGAGCTGCGCTAAAGCAATCAGAATCACGCTGGAAGGGATCTTGGAGGTCTTCTAGTCCAACCCCCTGCTCAAGCAGGAGACCCTATACCAGGGATGGGATTCAATTTTTTTTAACAACCGGTTCTGTGGGCGTGGCTTACTTGGTGGGCGTGGCTTGGTGGTCATGTTATTGACTGGGCGTGGCCAACTCAATATCACTCACATCGAGGCACGCATCTCCTCGCCTGGCCTCTCATGACTGTGGGGATGCTGCAACAGTCATAAGTGTGGAAAACGGTCATAAGTCACTTTTTTCAGCGCCATTGTAACTTTGAATGGTCACTCCACACAACCAAAGCACCAGCAAAGGAGGGGAAAAAAACTCCAGAGACGTTCCTGAGACAGGAAGTCTAGTCCTGCCAAGAATGTAATAAGGGTTAACAGAGAGGCAATTTCTGTAAGCAACACCAGAATGTTTCCTTCCTGCCTTCCTTACAGGATTAGACCAGTAATTTCTTCTAACAACCGGTTCTCCGAACTGCTTAGAATGTTAACAACCGGTTCTTGCGAATAGGTGAAAACCGATAGAATCCCACCCCTGCCCTATACCCGTGATGGCGAACCTATGGCATGCGTCGTCCTAGCTCAGCTCCGCTGCACATGCATGCCTGTGTGCCTCCCACCGGCCAGCTGGTCTTTGGGTCTCTGCCGTGTATGCGCGGGGGGCGGGGTGCATGCATGGGGGATGTGCATGCATGCATGGTGGGATGGGGCACATGTGCAGGTCTGAGGTGCATATGCAGGGGCGGGGCACAGGGGCAGTAATGCACACACATGTGTGGGGACACTCGTGCATGCGTGGGGCGTGAGCATGCACGGGGTCAGGGCACATGCATGGCAGCACACACATATTGCATTTTGGGGATGCGCGCACACTCTTTGGGCACACGGTGCCGAAAAGGTTCGCCATCACTGCCCTTTACGCATTTCAGACAAGTGGCTGTCCAGTTTCTTCTCAAAAACCTCCAGTGTCAGAGCACTCACAAGTTCTGGTGGCAAGAAGTTCCGCTGGTTAATTGTCCTCCCTGTTAGGAAGTTTCTCCTTAATTCCGGGTTTTTCCAAAAGGCAAGTGGAGTTTCTTGCAGTTTTCTTCCCCCTTGGAAACATTTCACTTCTCCAAGAAGCTTTTTCCGTACTTTTTTTTAAAAAATTTTTTTTTTATAGTAATGATTTTTATTGTTTTCCACCAGTACAAATCGTAATTACATTTTCAACAGCATTTGCATCAACATACAGTATTATCTTCTGTTTCTATCATCTATTCGTACATATCACTAATAATTATTATCTTTACTTATCTTTACTATTAATATCTAACTTTATCTATTTTACCTATCTACATATCTATGTATCAGTCTCTTAGGAATTCTCCTAAGTAGTCCTCTTTTTTCAATTCTTATCTCTCTTTTCTAACCACTGGCACCATCTATGCCAAATTGAGTAATAATCAGATTCTTCTTTTTCCTTCATTTTTAGTGTGAGCATATCCATTTCTGCGCAATCTGCTATTTTTTGTAGTACTAATTCTTCCATTGGAATCTTATGCTCTTTCCACATTTGCACATAAGCTATTCTGGCCGCTGTTAAAACGTGTAACATTATATATTTTATCTTTTTCGGATATTGATTTTTGATTATCCCCAGTTTTTTTTTAAAAAAAAAAATTCTATTGATGCTGAATAAACCTCGTGTTGTCTGGGTATTTAATTTGCTTAATAATACGAATTATATTCTTTTTTAAAAATAATAAATTTATTTATTCAACGTTTCATCAGTTAAAAACAAATCTTCACATTTTACAACGTTGCTAAAGCAGAGAATATTATAAAATATGGGATGTCTGGTACAAACGGATAAGGAAAAGGAATTAAATGATAATTTTGTAACATCATAAAACAATAAGGTTTATGTGTAAATAAATGTAAATAAAAATGTATGCATGTATATATAATGCTTGAAATGACGAAGTAAATACAAAGATATATAACATGCTAATAGAAGTGAAATGCAAATGTGTACACTGCATACCACAAATTATATTCTTAATACCTAATAAAAACAATTCAGGTTTAAAATGTATATGTTTCCCTATCATCTTTTCTAACCACCTGGGTATCTTTGCCCATATATTTTTTTTATCACAAGTCCATCACATATGATAAAATGTGCCCGTCTTTTGATGACCTTTTCCAACATTTGCTAGACATATTTTTAAACATTTTAGCTAGCCTAGCAGGTGACAAATGCCATCTATGAAATATTTTATATAAATTTGCTTTATAAGAAGTTGCCATTGTTAATCTAGATCAAGGGTCTCCAAGCTTGGTAACTTTTAGACTTGTGTACTTCAACTCCCAGAATTCCTCAGCCAGCATGCTTTAAGGTGGATGGACTACAACACAACTGGTTGGGGAATTCTGGGAGTTGAAGTCCACGAGTCTTCAAGTTGCCAAGGTTGGAGACCCTGATCTATAGCAGTGATCCCCAACCTTTTTTACACCGCGGCCCGGTACCGGCATCAGCTGGGCGCCGCGGCCAGTACCGGCATCAGCTGGGCGCCGCCATCTTTTTGATGAAAAGCGTGCTTCCGGTGAGCTTTCTACCGGAAAGCTCACCGAGCGCTGGCGCCGCCATCTTTTTGATGAAAGCGTGCTTCGGTGAGCTTTCTACCCGGAAAAGCTCACCGGAAGCACTTTTTCATCAAAAAATGGCGGCGCCTAGCAAGCCAGCGGCCCGGTAGGAGTTGTTCCGCGGCCCGGTACCGGTCCAGCGGACCAGTGCTTGGGGACCCCTGATCTATAGTATAGGTTTCGCTTCTCATCCAAGGAGCTTCTTCAGTTCTGAAGACCTGAACTGAAGAAGAACTGAAGAAACTTCTTCGAGAAGAAGCAAAATGTTTTCAAGGGGGGAGAAAAGACCCAAGAAAGTCCAGTTGCCTTTTGGAAAAAGCACCTTTGGGAGAACCTGGATTCTGGATGGTAGAGAATCTCCATAGCCATCAAGACAGATCATTTCACTGGCTGGAAGAAATGATATGGGATTTAAAATAGACCATAGACCAGAAGGTTTTTACTCCACCATTAGACCACTGCACCACTCCAGGAACAGTGTAACATGTGCATGGCAAAAATTAAAGTAACTTAATTTATTTATTTTAAAATAATGAAATAGAATTGTTACGTTGTCCCGCGGCGAGTTGGTCGTGGAGATGTCCTGCCTCTGTTGGAATCTGACTTGGAGGAGGAAGCCAAAGTGGGAGTGTGGCTCCGTTGGCTGTGGAAAAAACTGGGGAAGGACAAAGTCCGGCTGGGCAGAGCAGGGAAGAGGTAGAACAAGGGAGAGGGAATTCAGAGGAAGACCCAGGCCCACCCCCTCTTCATCTAGGGCATGCAGGGAGGAACGGAGAGGAGAGCAACGTGAGTTGCATGGCTTACTGGGGAGGAAAGGGCCCTGATTCCCTTCATTAGCTGCAGCTGGGAACACAGTGTATAAAAAAGGCAGGCTGTGTGCAGCAAGCTGTTGAGAGCAAACATGATTTTATCTTGTATCGTCGTGGCTTATCTGTGTTCCTGGCGTCTTCTCAACTGTGTGAGTTTTGACGTGCTTTCAAGTTTGAAATTCCTGCTCCTGCCCTGCCAAACTAATTACTTCAGCTTGGTTTGTTTTGATTTTAAGTTACAGTTTGTGGGTACCTTGTTTTGGACTGAATTTTCTACAATCAAAGGCTGTTCCTCAGAGAGTTTTTCTCCAGCCTGAAAACCTGGACATTGGGGGCAAAGTTGGAGATAATAACAGATAAACAGAGTTGGAAGGGACCTTATAGGTCATCTAGTCCACCACCCCCGCCCAAGCGGGAGACCCTTTATCATTTCTGACAAATGGCAGTCCAGTCTCTTCTTGAAAGCCTCAAGTGATGGTGCTCCCACAACTTCCAAGGGCAACTTCTGTTCCATTGGTTGATTGTTCTCCCTGTCAGAAAGTTTCTCACTTCCGGTTTTTCCGGTTTGTCGGCTTCGCGAGCGGTAGGGATTCGCGAAGCTGCGCGATCCCTGCCGCGCTAGCCGTTTTGGGGCTCCGACCCGGACGGGTGCGGAGCAAGGCTGCCCTGCAGGGGTAGCTGAAGGTAAGGGGATCCGGAGGAAGGGTTTGGGGTGTTGCAGACCCCCCCTGGCCGGCAGAACCCCTGTTACCAGGGCGGTGCAGCGGCGGTCCGTAATGACCGCCACAAAGAAGTTGACAGCCGGGCAAGTATGCGCAGGAGGAAGAAGAGAAAGTTATTGAAAGTAAAAGTTCTTCTTGGTTGACCCAGGGCTTTGAGATTTATCTAATTTAATTCCTGGAAAAGATGGTTTTCTGATGATTTCTTCCACAAGAGAAAAAAAAAGCGGCTATTTTGAGGTGCTGAAGGGAAAGTTTACTCTCCCTCCCGACGGAATTAAGCCGGAAGGGAGAGGATAAAGAAAATATATTAATTTGGATCTTGTTGGAGGAGATGCCTTGAAGACTTGAGGACAGAAATACAATCTTAATAAGGCTTTAAAATATAGACTTGGATTCTTTTTTTTTATTTGTTTGATACCACCCCTGGAAGAGGAAGGGGGAATTTTGGCTTGCTTGGATTTATTGAGGATTGTGGATTTTGGGATTGTTTTGCCTTTCTCTCGGAATATTTGGTTGGTGTAAGAAGAAAGAGGAATAAAGAAAAGAAAAGATTTATTTATAATGGCTTTCCTTTTTGAAGACCTGAGGATGAATATGAGCAAACAAAAGCAGCCTGCAAAGATGGCATGGAAAAAGCTTTTCTATTTCTAGAAATGGCGCTGGTCAATTACCAACAGACAATGGAACAGATGGAAACGGAAGAAGAACAACAAGGAAGAGACGAAGACGCCATCTTCATTGAATCCCAAAACTTATCTAAGGAAGAAGGAAGGAAGAGAGCAAGGAAAATGAAGGACTTAAGATCTAAAAAAACATTTGAGAAAGAGAAAAATATGATGCAAAGTAAATATAATGATAACAAACAAGAGAAAAGGGAACACAACAGAGAAGGGATCCCAGCAAGGTAGAGGTTAGAAGAAGAAGGGGGTAGGAAGATTTGGTGGGGGAAGAAAAAGAAAGGGAAAGGCGGAGAAAAGCCTCAAAGCTTTAAAATTGGATGGGAGAAGAGGGATTTTTTAGAGACAAAGGATGAAATATAATTTTCTGTAAGAAAGATTCTGCTAAGGTACAGAAGATGGTATTGTAACATTTATATTTGAAATAGTAAATTAGAATGGTTTAAGATTTAATAAGAAATTAAAATGTTGAAGTTTTTAATAATGATTGATTTTTAAAATGTAATAAAATATCGAAGGAAAGGAGGATACAATGTATTTAAATATTTTTGGTGGATAGAATGTACCAAGCAGAACCAAATTGGGTATTTGTTATGTTGAATGTTAATTTTACTAACTTAGGGGAGGATAGAAAGGCATCATACTCTGATTAGTGATTTCAGGAGAAATTTTTTTTTTATTATAAGAAGAGATAGAGGGATAATTGAATGGGCAAAAGATACAAATTTAATGATTTAATTAAGATGGATTAAATAAGATAGAAATGTGAAGAGTGATATGTGCTATTATTTTAGCCCATGCAAAGAGAGGTAACTGGGGCCAAGGTACTTTACTAAAAGATTTTTTTATGTTTGTTTGTGTTTGTTTGTGTTTTATGAGAATATTGGGGAAATTATTGTAGAAAGACAGGGAAAGATTCAATATGTAATGATTTGTTTGTTGTTGAAACTTTTAATAAAACTTGTTTTAAAAAAAAAAGAAAGTTTCTCACTTCCAACTTGAATCTCTCCTTGATCAGTTTCCATCCTTTATTCCTTGTCTGGCCTTCAGGTGCTTTGGGAAATAGCTTGACCCCTTCCTCTCTGTGGCAGCCCCTCAAATATTGGAAGACTGCTATCATGTCTCCCCTGGTCCTTCTCTTCCCTAGACTAGCCACGCCCAGTTCCTGTAACCGTTCATCGTATGTTTTAGTCTCCAGTCCCCTAATCATCCTGGTTGTTCTTCTCTGCACTTTTTCTAGAGTCTCAACATCTTTTTTATAGTGTGGTGACCAAAACTGGATGCCGTACTCTAGGTTGTGGCCTTACTAAGGCTTTATAGAATGGTATTAGTGCTTCCCTTGATCTGGATTGTATCCCTCTGTTAATTCAATTTAGGATTGTGTTGGCTTTTTTGGCTGCTGCTGCACACGGCTGGCTCCTATTTAGCTGGTTGTCCACTCAGACTCCAAGATCCCTCTCCCAGTTCCTGCTATTGAGCCTGGTTTCACCCAGTCTGTATGTGTCCTTTGGGTTTTTCTGGCCTATATGTAGGACTTTACTTTTCTCTACTAATCATGCTTATCTGACTGTGTTGCCTTTGTGCCATGCCTCGGCTCATCACAAGAGAGTTGTCTCATTCCCATCGCGCTGGGCATGGTCTCCATCTCCCCTCTTATGGACCTGGGTCAGCGCAGGGTTGCATTGATTTTGGCGCCTGCCCCAGGACTAATTTCGTAAAAGCCCAGGCTGGATCCACCCAGCTTGGGAAGGGCCGTCTGGCTTCCTGCCTCACAATAGCCTGGATGTTTTTACCAGAGCTAGAATAAATAACTTGAAGTGGACCTAGACATTGTTCATGTCGCCCCGCCGGGTGAGAGGTGTGGTCCCTTTCGGCCCTCCCAGACTTCCTCTGGCTCACAAATAATATCCCCCACCAGCTTGGCTTGGCCCTGATTGGCGGGGGAGGGTTTTTCACACTTGTTTCTTGGTTCTAGAAGCCACCTAGAAGGAAAATGGAGAAATATCCTGACTGTGAGGATGATTCTTCGCCAGTGGAACGGCTTCTCAAAGCTGCTTCCTTTTCAAGAGGCCATTGGACTTTCTTGGGTTTACTTTGAAGACGTTTTGCTTCTCCTCAAAGAAACTACTTCAGCACCTTCCGTTCAGTGGTGGGATTCAAATTTTTTTTTTTTACTACCGGTTCTGTGGACGTGGCTTGGTGGGCGTGGCCATGTGACTGGATAAGTGTGGCTTTTTAAAAAAAAATTTATTTTTGCTTTGTTGCGGTTGCCCCCAAACCTGTTTTTTTGGGCCTTCTGGGCCTCAGAAGAGCCTCGGGGGGGGGGAGGGCATATTTGCTCCCAGAAGGATCCTCTGAGGCTCAGGAAGGCAAAAAATGGAGGTGGGCCCTGAGCCCCTCGCTCCATTTTTTGCCTTCCAGGGCCTCAGTAAGGGGAAATCCTGGCACGGCTGATCGTATGAACAGCTGATTGTTGGGAAGGGAAAAAGAAAGAAAGAAATACCTTAAGGGGGGCCAGCGTCCGGTGGGCGGGGTCAGCGAGCATCGGGCGGGGCAAGCGACCCAGCGGCCAGGTTGGGGGCGTGGCCAGCCAGAACTTACTACCGGTTTGGTGACCCACGCCAAATCCTTGCTACCGGTTCGCCCGATCCGGTGCGAACCGGCTGAATACCACCTCCGCTTCCATTCCCCACCACATCTGGTCAGAGCTGAAGAAGCTTCTTGGAGGAGAAGCAAAACGTACAATCCAGATCAAGGGAGGTACTAATACCACTCTATAAAGCCTTAGTAAGACTACTCCTAGAGTAGTGCATCCAGTTTCGGCCACTACATTATAAAAAAGATGTTGAGACTGTAGAAAAAGTGCAGAGAAGAGCAACCAGGATGATTAGGGGACTGGAGACCAAAACATATGGTTGCAGGAACTGGGCCTGGCTAGTCTAGGGAAGAGAAGGACCAGGGGAGACAGGAGAGCAGTCTTCCAATATTTGAGGGGCTGCCACAAAGAGGAGGAAGGAGTCAAGCTATTTTCCAAAGCATCTGAAGGCCAGACAAGGAATAATGGATGGAAACTGAACAAGGAGAGATTCAACCTGCAAATAAGGAGAAACTTTCTGACAGTGAGAACAATCAACCCATGGAACAGAAGTTGCCCTTGGAAGTTGTGGGAGTGCCATCACTTGAGACTTTCAAGAATGAGACGGGACTGCCATTTGTCAGAAACGGTGTAGGGTCTCCTGCTTGGGCAGTGGGTTGGACTAGATGACCTACAAAATCCCTTTCAACTCTGTTAATCTAATCTATATGGATTAAAACGTCTTCAGAGAAAAAGCAAGAAAGTCCAGTTGCCTCTTGAAAAAAAAAAAAACACCTTTGGGAAAACCAGGACCTGGATGACTGCGAATTTCTGTAGACGGTGGAACTCCTTGTCACCAGAAGTTGTGGGTGCTCCATCCCTGGAGGTGTTTATGAAGAGACTGGACAGCCATTTGTCTGACATGGTAGAGAGGGTCTTCTGCTTGAGCAGGGGGCTGGACTAGAAGACCTCCAAGGTCCCCTCAAATGCTGTTTTTGTTATTCTGAATCTACCTAGCCCTCCTCTCTCTATTTGGGGACTTGATTCTTTGCCATCTGTTCATTCATATCCCCTAAATATAAATAAATATATTCCAGAATGAGTCAGAACCTGACAGTGGCCACCCAGTTACCTCCCCAAAGGAACTTTGCAACAGGCATTCTCAGTGTGTTTAACATTTGTGTTGGGTTACAAAATAAAATGAAATAAAAGAGGCAAAATAGGAAAGTAAATAGGAAAACGGTGGGGAGGAAGAAAGGGAAGAGAAGTGAAGGAGGATGAGAAAAAAGAAAGAAAAAGAAACATTGACTTCCAACGCTCTCTGTTGCAACATAACCAGTCATTAACATCAAATCACAACTTTTTGTTTTTTTTCATAATAACATGAACGAGCCATTTCTATAAAGATCTATCAATCTACTTGGTAAAACCCTGAATCAAAGTTTTATTCTTTTCCACTTCAAGCACAAAATTCAGAAGCTTTGTCTCCATGTAGAAACAAAAGTACTTATAATTTTTTGCTACTGGTTCTGTGGGCGTGGCTAGGTGGCCATGTGACTGGGTGGGTGTAGCGAAGCGGCCATGTGACTTTGGGCGTGGCTAGGTGGCCATGTGACTGGGTGGGTGTGGCTAGGCAGCCATGCAGCTGTGTGGGTGTGGCTAAGTGGCCATGGGACCGGGTGGGCGCGGCTAAGTGGCCATGTGACTGGGTGGGCGTGGCTAGGTGGCCATGTGACTGGGTGGCGTGGTTAGGTGGCCATGGGACTGGGTGGGCGCGGTTAGGTGGCCATGGGACTGGGTGGGCGTGGCTAAGTGGCCATGTGACTAGGTGGGCGTGGCTAGGTGGCCATGTGACTAGGTGGGCGTGCTAAGTGGCCATGTGACTAGGTGGGCGTGGCTAGGTGGCCATGTGACTGGGTGGGTGTGGTTAGGTGGCCATGGGACTGGGTGGGTGTGGCTAGGCAGCCATGCAGCTGTGTGGGTGTGGCTAAGTGGCCATGGGACCGGGTGGGCGTGGCTAAGTGGCCATGGGACTGGGTGGGCGTGGTTAGGTGGCCATGTGACTGGGTGGGTGTGGCTAAGTGGCCATGTGACTAGGTGGGCGTGGCTAGGTGGCCATGTGACTGGGTGGGTGTGGTTAGGTGGCCATGGGACTGGGTGGGCGTGGCTAAGTGACCATGTGACTAGGTGGGCGTGCTAAGTGGCCATGTGACTAGGTGGGCGTGGCTAAGTGGCCATGTGACTAGGTGGGCGTGACTAGGTGGCCATGTGACTGGGTGAGCGTGGTTAGGTGGCCATGTGACTGGGTGAGCGTGGTTAGGTGGCCATGGGACTGGGTGGGTGTGGCTAGGCAGCCATGCAGCTGTGTGGGTGTGGCTAAGTGGCCATGGGACCAGGTGGGTGCGGTTAAGTGGCCATATGATTGGGTGGGCGTGGCTAGGTGGCCATGTGACTGGGTGAGCGTGGTTAGGTGGCCATGTGACTGGGTGAGCGTGGTTAGGTGGCCATGGGACTGGGTGGGTGTGGCTAGGCAGCCATGCAGCTGTGTGGGTGTGGCTAAGTGGCCATGGGACCAGGTGGGTGTGGCTAAGTGGCCATGTGACTAGGTGGGCGTGGCTAAGTGGCCATGTGGCTGGGTGGGCATGGCTAGGTGGCCATGTGACTGGGTGGGCGTGGTTAGGTGGCCATGGGCCTGGGTGGGCGTGGCTAGGCAGCCATGCAGCTGTGTGGGTGTGGCTAAGTGGCCATGGGACCAGGTAGGTGTGGCTAAGTGGCCATGTGACTAGGTGGGCGTGGCTAAGTGGCCATGCAGCTGTGTGGGTGTGGCTAAGTGGCCATGGGACCGGGTGGGTGCGGCTAAGTGGCCATGGGACTGGGTGGGCGTGGCTAGGTGGCCATGTGACTAGGTGGGCGCGGCTAAGTGGCCATGTGACTAGGTGGGCGTGGTTAGGTGGCCATGTGACTGGGTGGGCGTGTCTTATGACGGGACCGTCACAAAAGCGTGTCAGTTGCTATGCATCCAACTGTAAGTCACGTGACCGTTGGGATACTGCAATGGCCATAAGTGTGAAAAATGGTCAACAGTGGCATTGCAACTTTGAACCGTCACTACATGATACGGTCGTAAGTGGAGGACTAGCGGTACTATTCTTTTCTTTCCTCCAAGCAGCCCATTTTGCCCTTTTAGGCAACTCCCTCCGCTTCTGCCACCATTCTCACATGCCGTGTCATCCGGGGACTTTGGAGGCTGGAAGGCTGAAGCCTTCGCACATGGAAACCATTCTGCCTTCTTCCTCTGGCCAGGCTTCCTGGCAGGCCTTCCGTCCAAGCAGAGATCCCTCTTCCGCTCTGAAGACCCACCGTTGGCCCCAGGATTTGGCCAGGTCGTGGGTGGATCCAGTCTGATCCAGCCCCAGAATTTGGGGGAGGTTGGAGGGGGTAAACCTAGGGAGTTGAGGAAAATGCGGGGGGGGGCTGCTTCCCCCTGAGCCAGGCCCGGTTTCCTTCCACACCACCCTGGCACTTGAAGGAGGGAGGGAGGGAGGGGTGGAGGAAGAAAGGAAGGAAGAAAAAGGAAGAAAGGAGGGAGCAAGAAAAGGATTTAACAGATAATCAGAATTGGAAGGGACCTTATAGGTCATCTAGTCCAACCCCCTGCCCAAGGAGAGGAAGGAAAGAAGGAAGGAAGGAGCAAGAATATGAGAATGAGGGAGGGAGGAAGAAGAAAAGGAGAGGAAGGAAGGAAGGAAGGAAGGAAGGAAGGAAGGAAGGAAGGAAGGAAGGAAGGAAGGAAGGAAGGAAGGAAGGAATCAGAGGGAAAAGGAAGGAAGGAGGGAGGGAGGGAGGGAGGGGGAGGAAGGAAGGAAGGAAGGAAGGAAGGAAGGAAGGAAGGAAGGAAGGAAGGAAGGAAGGAAAAAGAATATGAGAATGAGGAGGGAGGAAGAAGAAAAGGAGAGGAAGGAAGGAAGGAAGGAAGGAAGGAAGGAAGGAAGGAAGGAAGGAAGGAAGGAAGGAAGGAAAAAGAATATGAGAATGAGGGAGAGAGGGAGGAGCAAGAAAAGGAGAGGAAGGAAGGAAGGAAGGAAGGAAGGAAGGAAGGAAGGAAGGAAGGAAGGAAGGAAGGAAGGAAGGAAAAGAATATGAGAATGAGGGAGAGAGGAGGAGCAAGAAAAGGAGAGGAAGGAAGGAAGGAAGGAAGGAAGGAAGGAAGGAAGGAAGGAAGGAAGGAAGGAAGGAAGGAAAAAGAATATGAGAATGAGGGAGGGAGGGAGGAGCAAGAAAAGGAGAGGGAGGGAGGAAGAAAGGAAGGAAGAGGGAACAGATAGAGTGGAGGAAGGAAGGAAGGGAAAGGAAGGGAAAAAAAGCAAGGGAGAAGAAGGGAAGGGAAGGGTGAGAGGCAACCTGGGAGGAAAAGGGGAGGGAAGGAGATGCTTCCCTGTATTTTCTCCTAAAAAATCATAATTTTGCCAAGTGAAACCCCGTCTCTTTATTCCATGGAACAGGACCCAAGCTCCCCATTCTTCCATCCTCTCCCCACCCCAACCTCCTTCACCCTTCTCTTTTTCAAAAGTGTGGGGGGAATGTAGAGAGACAAGGCCATTCCCCCCCCCCCTACCCTAACAAGGTGCAGGTGCTCTCAATCCAGCAGGAGCCTTCGGTTCGCAGCCTGGAAAATCTCAGCCCCGACTTCCATTAGCTTGACAGCCCTGCTTGGGGGGGGGGAGGCAGTGGTGGCGGGAGGTGGGGGGAGAGATCAGATTTCTACACATTTGGGGAATGGGCGAGGGGCTCCACCTGGGCTGCCACGAAGCAGCTTCTGGAGGGAAGAGGTTGCACTGATTAAACGAATGGTTGTACACAGTTGTAAGTCCAGGGATTGGGGTGCGGCTGGGTGACTTTTGCATCCAGCGGCTCTTCCTCCATTGGGTCAGAAGGAGGAAGCACACCTGGCTCCCTATTTCTCCCTCCCTCCCCCTCCCTCCCCCTCTCTCCTTTCCTCTTCCTCCCGCTTCCCCTCCTTCTGTCTCTCCCCTCTTCTCTCTTCCTCCCTCCCTCCCTTTTTCTGTCTCTCCCTCCCCCTCCCCCTCTCCCATTCTCCCCTCTCCCTCCCTCTCCCCCTCCTTGTCTCTCCCTTCTTCTCTCTTCCTCTCCCTCCCTCCCCCTCCCCTCCTTCTGTCTCTCCCCTTCTCTCTCTTCCTCTGTCTCCCTCCTGTCTCTCCCTCCCCTTTTCTCCCTTCCCTCCCTCCCTCTCCCTCCTTCTGCCTCTCCCTCCCCTTTCCCATTCTCCCACCTTCCCACTCCCCCTCTCTCCCTCCTTCCCTCTACCTCCCCCTCCCCTCCTTGTCTCTCCCCTCTTCTCTCTTCGCTCCCTCCCTCCCTCCTTCTGTCTCTCTCCCTCTCCCTCTCCTTCCCCCTCTCTCCCCTCCTGTCTTTCCTCTTCTCTCTCTTCCTCTCTCTCCCTCCTGTCTCTCCCTCCCCTTTTCTCCCTCTCTCTCCCTCCTTCTCTCTCCCTCCCCTCCTCCCTCCCTCTCTCTCTCCATTCTGTCTCTCCTTCCCCTTCTCTCCCTCTCCTCCTCCTTTTGTCTCTCCCTCCTTCCCTCTCCCTCCCTCTCTTTCTCCCTCCTTCTGCCTCTCCCTCCCCATCTCCCTCTCTCCCTCCTTCCCTCTCCCTCCTTCTCTCTCTCCCTCCTTCTGCCTCTCCCTCCCCATCTCTCTCTCTCCCTCCTTCCCTCTCCCTCCTTCTCTCTCTCTCTCCTTCTGCCTCTCCCTCCCCATCTCCCTCTCTCCCTCTCTCCCTCCTTCCCTCTCCGTCCCTCTCTCCCCCTTCTGTCTCTCTCTCTCTCCCTCTCTCTCTCCCTCCTTCTCTCTCTCTCCCTTCTCCCCCTTTCTCTCTCCCTCCCTCTCTCCCCTTCTTTCTCTCCCTCCTTCTCTCTCCCTCTCTCCCTTTCTCTCTCTCTCATTTTTCTCACCATGTACATGTATACATCCGAACTCGACCATGTTGTTTCTCTGTATCATATAATATATATGTGGGTATATGCATAATTTTCTGTTCGTTTATTTATTTATTTCATCATGTTTTTTGTGGTGTGTTTGCTTCTTCCAAACAGACCAGAGAAAATGGGGGGGTTAGAAGTTGAGTTTCTAATCACCGCAACTTTAAGACCTCTGGACTTCACCTCCCAAAATTCCCCAGCCAGCTTTGACCATTGTTCACACTTACGACCGTTGCGATATCCCCACGATTGCCCGATCAAAGTTCAGAGGCTTGGCAACCGACTCCTGGTTTTATGACGGACGCTGGGCCATGTGATGCCCTTTGGGTGACTTTCTTGCCTGCAATGGGGAAACCAGATTCACTTAACGACCATGTGTGACTGACTTAACAACGGCAGTGATTCACTTAACAAAGGTGGCAAAAAACGCCGAAAAACAGGGGCAAACAAAGAGCTTAACAACTGTTCTCGCTTAGCAACGGAAAGGCCGAGCTCCATTGAGGTCATAAGTCAAGGACCACCTGTGATTGTAAAACCAATGTCTGGAGGGGCTGGGGGCAGCCTGGAGGTGGGAGCTTGGCCGAAGGGGGAGGCCAGTGCAACCCCCTCCCCACCCTCTCACCCCACAGTCCCAGAGGAAACCTTGCCCCACACATCTCCAGCTGGACTTCCTCTGGAGCAGCCACAAACATGATTTAGAAGGGCCCTGTTGAGGTAATTCCCCGTTAGGAGAATGAGCGCATACAGGGAGACGTATTTGAGAAGAGTGTTTGAATAATACACACAGAGCACACAGATACACTGTACAGTAAATGTAGGGTTTTACTTCCAGAAAGGTTTAAGCAAAGTCCAAAATAAGCAATCCAAAGTCATTCACAAGTAAATCAGTCAGTTTTTCAATCCAGGGATAATCCAAATATCAAAGTCCAGTGTCAAAAACAGTTCAGTAACAGACTTGCATTAAATCCAGTAATATCAGTCAATTAGAACAGGGGTCCCCAACCACCGGTCCACGGACCGGTACCGGTCTGTGGAACAAGTCCTACCGGGCCGCTGGTTTGCTGGGCGCCGCCATCTTTTTTGATGAAAAAGTGCTTCCGGTGAGCTTTTCCGGGTAGAAAGCTCACCGGAAGCACTTTTCATCAAAAGATGGCGGCGCTAGCCTCGGTGAGCTTTTCCGGGCAGAAAGCCATTTCTACCCGGAAAAGCTCGAAGCTAGCGCCGCCATCTTTTTGATGAAAAAGTGCTTCCGGTGAGGTCACCGGAAGCACTTTTTCATCAAAAAGATGGCGGCGCCCAGCTGATGCCGGTACCGGGCCGCGGCGCCCAGCTGATGCCGGTACCGGGCCGCGGCATAAAAAAGGTTGGGGATCACTGAATTAGAAGAAATGGAGCAACAGCAATACTTTCCAACAGAAGGAAACAGAGAGACTCACTCAGACACACTCTCTTCTGAGACTAAGACTAAGACAATCCAAGTTTCTGGCTCCATCTTATGGCTGTTTGAAAAACCACACCCAATTGCAGTTTTTGCAATCTCTTAAAGACATAGTACTAAAATGTTTATCCTGGTTTATATATTTCTAACCCAAATACCTGTTAGGTGACTCATATTCCTAACAGGCCTCCCCCCCCTCCGACTTCCAGAACTGCAGGAGGGCCCCAAACGTCCTGGAAAGGAGGGAGGGAGGGAGGGGGCCATGCATGGGATAGCCAGAGAGCTTTCACAGGGAGAGCAATCCTGTCCAGTGGTGGGATTCAAATTATTTTTACTACCAGTTCTGTGGGCGTGGCTTGGTGGGTGTGGCAGAGGAAGGTTACTGCAAAAAACCCCTTCCTTCCCCACCCACCTAACCTGCTTTCCAGCTCCATTCTCCTGTGCAGGGCAACCAAAGGAGACCCAGATGATCAGCTGGGACTCAATGGGAGGCAGAGAAGAGATGGGGTTGGCGGGGCCAGTCAGAGGTGGCATTGGCCAGTTCTCCGAACCACTCAAAATTTCCGCTACCGGTTCTCCAGGACTGGTCAGAACCGGCTGAATACCACCTCTGATCCTCTTGATCCTGATTGGCACTTTGGAAGTCTGAGTACTCTTGCTCCAAGGAGTAAAGGACAAGAAACGAGGGAGAGATGGAGTTTAGAATTAAGGAGAATTTCAATCGATAGATCAGAACAGAGCTGGAGGTCTATCTAGCCCAACCCCCGCTCAAGCTATACAATTTAGAATAGAATAAAACAGAGTTGGAAGGGACCTTGGAGGTCTTCTAGAACAACCCCCTGCCTAGGCAGGAAATCCTACACCGCTTCAGACAAATGGTTATCCAACATCTTTTTAAAAACTTCCAGTGTTGGAGCATTCACAACTTCTGGTGCCAAGGAGTTCCTCTGGCTAATTATTATAACTGTCGGGAAATTTCTCCTTAGTTCTAAGTTGCTTCTCTCCTTGATTAGTTTCCACCCGTTGCTTCTTGTCCTGCCTTCTGGTGCTTTGGAAAATAGCTTGACTCCCTCTTCTTTGGGGCAGCCCCTGAGATATTGGAACACTGCTATCAAGTCTCCCCTGGTCCTTTTTTTTCATTAGACTGGCCAAACCCCAAATCCTGCAACTATTCTTTGTATGTTTTAGCCTCCAGTCCCCTAATAATCTTTGTTGCTCTTCTCTGCACTCTTTGTAGAGTCTCAACATCTTTTTTTTTACATTGTGGCGATCAAAACTGAATTCCAGACAAGTCGCTATCCAATCTCTTCTTGAAAGCCTCCAGTGATGGAGCATTCACAACTTCTGGTGGCAAGCTGTTCCACTGGTTCATTGTCTTCAATGTCAGGAAATTCTTCCTTAGAACCAAGTTGCTTCTCTCCTTGATTGGTTTCCATCCTTTGCTTCTTGTCCTTCCCTCTGGTGCTTTGGAAAATAAGTTCACCTCCGTCTTCTTTGGGGTAGCCCCTCAAATATTGCAAGACTGCTATCATGTCCCCCACCCCCCAAGTCCTTCCTTTCTCTAGACTAGCCAAACCCAAACCCTGCAACTGTTCTTTGTATGTTTTAGTCTCCAGGCCTTTAATCATCAGCATTGCTCTTCTCTACACTTTTCCCAAAGCCTCAATAGTGAGAACAGTTAATTCCTGACAATTAATCCCTCACTGAATGAAATGTTACAAGTTGAGGACTACTATATCCGTTAAGAGCATCATGTATGTGCTTGTTAAGCAAACCCAGGTTCCCTGTTAACTTAGTGGGCTGGGAAACCATGAATGGCGATTAGGTTGGGAGGCTACAACTATTGTAAATCCCAGTTGCCAAGCATCTGAATTTGGACCACGTGGCTGCAATGGTCGTAAGTGTGAGGACCAGTCATAAGTCTGTTTTTCAGCGACGTCATAACTTCGAATGGTCATTAAATGAATGGTGACTGCCAACGCTGTTGCTTTGTATTTTGGTTCCGCTGCATCTTCAGTTCAGCACATGGCATTCCTACTATTTCTTTCTGACTTCTAATGCATGTTTTAAGAAGAGACTGGACCGCCATTTTTCTGAAATGGTAGAGGGTGTTAGGGATAACATTGTTTACCCTAACTGGTTTGGGTAAAAAATAATAAATAAGTTATCATGGTTTGTTGGTTAAAGTGTGTGTAACTTTAACTACAAGAATGTAATTAAGGGTGTGGTTGTAAAAGCACCATAAAAGAAGCAAGTCAATTGCAGCTCTCTCTCTCTGGCTTAATGATCCCTAATTACTGGATGGATTGATGACTGCGTTTTTCCTTACTGGAACGGAGGAGAGAAAGGAGTGTTGATTTCTCAACGAGAGAAGAGATAATACGGACTGATTTATTGTAAGTGAACTGACATTGGCTATTCAACACGGATTTTGCAAATTGAGTATCCCCGACTGGACTGACTGAAATGATACATGACTAATGGACCATTTATTTTGACTATGCTATAATTCCTAATGGAATAAACTATATTTTTGATAGCACAAGCATATCTGTTTTTTACTGCGTGTTAACTAAAATACAAACTTATCTCACACATTTACCTGTCTGCCTATCTGACTACGCTACACATTCTGTTTAGTTTGTTTTCCTTAACACTTGTTGGGGAATTCAGGCTTAACAGAGGGCTTCCTGCCTGAGCAGGGGGTCAGACTAGAAGACCTCCAAGGTCCCTTCCAACTCTGTTATTCTATTCTCTTATTCATCGGTGAGCCTGCTGGGTTTATCCTTTGCTGCATCCTGGCCCCCAGCCCTTAAAAGATCCCAGTGCTCTTTGACTTGAAATACAGTTCAAATTAAATTTGGCGTGAACCGTGTGATCGCTGGGTTTTTCATCTTCTGAATCAGAATGACAGCTGGGAGATTAACTAGATTGATTCATTTGCTTTTTCAATCATTTTTTCATTTTGTTTACCTTCAATTCTGTCATATCGTAATTTAGGTTTAATTGTAGCAAGTAGATATTTAGTTTTGATTGTGGCATATAGATATTTAGTTTCAGTTCTAGCATATAGATATTTAGTTTCAATTCTAGCATATAGATATTTAGTTTCAAATTCAGCATATAGATATTTAGTTTCAATTCCCGCATATAGATATTTAGTTTCTGTTCTAGCATATAGATACTTAGTTTCTGTTCTAGCATATAGATACTTAGTTTCAATTCCAGTATATAGATATTTAGTTTCAATTCCCCCATATAGATATTTAGTTTCAATTCCCGCATATAGATATTTAGTTTCAATTTCAGCATATAGATATTTAGTTTCAGTTCTAGCATATAGATATTTCGTTTCTGTTCTAGCATATAGAAAAAATTAAGGGAGTTGGGAAATCACATTGTAGTATGATAGTTAAGACCAGTGGTGGGATTCTACCAGTTTGCACCTATTTGCGAGAGCCGATTGTCAACTTTCTAAGCAGTTCGGAGAACCGTTGTTGGAAGAAATCTCCTTTTGTTTTTTTTTTCTCTTTCCATTTAACAAGGCTAATCCTATAAGGAAGGCAGAAAGGAAACATTCTGGTGTTGTTTCTAACCTAATCTTTATTGCCCTGCTTCAGAGGTAGTATTCAGCAGGTTCTGACCAGCACTGGAGAACCGGTAGCGGAAATTTTGAGTAGTTTGGAGAACTGGCAAATCCCACCTCTGACTGGAGGTTTTACACATCCACCCTGCCACGCCCACAGAACTGGTAGTAAAAAGTTTGAATCCCACCACTGCTTAAGACAGAAACAAAGAAAGTATGATGGGACATATAAATATAATACAATATCATAGCTTGTTTCAAGACTAAAACCCCCACCCAAAATAAGCAATGTAGCTATATGCGTCCTTGGTCAAAACAGAAAACCCTTTATTTTCACTGCTGAACAGTCCAAGGGCAGTTGGAATATATGAAGCCATAAGAAGATCAAGCCAGTAAGTTTCTGTTCATGAAACCAAACAGGGCTTTTCATTCTTTATCAATGAAAAGAAGAACTGAGGGGGGCAATGATGATAGCAGTCTCCCAATATTTGGGGCTGCCCCAAAGAAAAGGGGGTCAACTTATTCTCCAAAGCAGTGATATCCAACCTTTTTTACGCCGCGGCCCGGTACCGGCATCAGCTGGGCGCCGCAGCCCGGTACCGGCACCAGCTGGGCGCCGCCATCTTTTTGATGAAAAAGTGCTTCCGGTGAGCTTTCTACCCGGAACAGCTCACTGGAAGCGCTGGCACCGCCATCTTTTTGATGAAAACGTGCTTCCGGTGAGCTTTCTACCCGAAAAGCTCACCGGAAGCACTTTTTCATCAAAAAGATGGCGGCGCCAGCAAGCCAGCAGCCCGGTAGGACTTGTTTCGCGGACGGTACCGGTCCGCGGACCGGTGGTTGGGGACCCCTGCTCCAAAGCACCTGAAGGCAGGACAAGAAGCAACAGATGGGTGGAAATGAATCGAGGAGATTACCAACCTAGAACTAAAGAGAAATTTCACGACCGTGAGAAAAAATGAACCAGTGGAACAGCTTGCCACCAGAAGTTGTGGCTGCTCCATTAACGGAGGTTTTTAAGAAGAGATTTATCTGACATGGTGTAAGCTCCCTTGCTCAAGCAGGGGGTTGGACTAGACCAGGGGTCACCAACCTTTGGGACTTCAGGGACCACTAAATTCATAATTTTAAATCCCCTGGATGACTATTACGAACTGCCTAATGACCGGCTGGGTGGGCATGGCTAGGTGGTCATGTGACAGGCTGGGTGTGGCCAACTCAATGTCAGTCACGTCGAGGGGCGCCTCGCTGGCCTCCCCTCCCAGACACTCCTCCCCTCCCTGCCCAGGCTCCTTAGGGCCTGTGGGAAGAATTATCCTCCTGGGTTCAGTTCCAAGTGGGGAAAAAAGACACTGGAAACATGGAGGCTGTTTGGAAAGATGGTTTAATGGTGGACAGGACCTGTCCTGGCTGGATACTCCAAAGTTAAAAGGGCTACCACATGCTTCAAGATGTTGGGTGAAGGAAAAGAAGGGAGGGCCAAGATGCTGAGAGACCCTTATATAGCCTCTGCTGGGCCCCACCCTAGTGTTTCCTGTTCCTGTGTAAGAAATGTATCCCATTGGCTGTCAGACTCCTAGGGGTGGGAGGGTCTTAGCTAACTTTGTAGGCTTTGTCTGGACCACATGGCTTCACCCGAGTGCTACCTGATGCAATCTTCCCAGGCCAGGTGATGAGATTGGTAGAGGCCTTTGTGATGTAGAATACTTGGGTCTAGGCCTTAATTAGCAACGGTGGGGGGGGGACTGAGTTTCTGCCTCTCTGAGGTGCGTTTCTGCTTCTGAGTTTCTATTCTTTTTAGGGGAAATAGTCTGCCTTTTTTAATATTTCCCAGGATGTTTCATTTTTCTAGGAGAGGGATGGGTGCTAAACTTCCGACAGGCCCCAACAGGAAGCTGTTGTTGGCACTAAGCAGCCCCCACACACACACACACACACAAGAAAGAGTTGGCGAAACGGCTCAGTTCAAATTGGATCTGACCGAGAAGGAGGCTCAGGAGAAGCACCTCACCGAGGACTAGGAGCACAGGCATTCCAAGCAGAGGGAAGATTTGCAGGAGTGCAAGGCCAGGTACTGACACCTGGGAGGCTCAGCGGGCTGAGATGGTCAGCCAGTTCCAGGCCATGAGGCAGTCCCACTGGAACGAGGCCCTCCGGCTCTTCGCCCCCAGCGGCCCTTCCCTCCAGCCTTCGCCCCAAGCCCCCACCAGGAGGCTGAAGCAGACCCCAAGTGGGAATTTCTACCCCCCTCTGACCCACACAAAAAGACCCCGAAGGGGGAAACACACAAACGTTCATTGCACATATCCAGCCCAGGGGCCGTAGTTTGAAGACCCCTGATTTAGTGCAATATAAAAAATGCAAATAATTTTTCTGTGGGACCACCAAAATTTTCTCCCGGACCACCAGTGATCCACGGACCACCAGTTGGTAACTGCTGGACTAAAAGGCCTCCAAGTTTCCTTCCAACTCTTATTCCGTTATTCACCTATTTATTCATCTTTGGGGCAGTTGGCTTTTTAATTGGTTTCCAACCCCCGCCCCACCCTCCAAACTATCAAATTTCAGTCTGAAATCTGCTTTTCCTCTCCCTTGAATGCTCTTCATTTCCTGCCACCTCCGAGGGGGCCTAGTGTCCTGTTTTCCTAGCTGAATTTTCCCCTCATTTGAATTCAGAAGGGAGATTTTTCCCCGCAGGTTGGAAAGAACTCCGGAATGACTGAATACTGGATCAGATGTGGGTTTTTTTCTGCCCTTTGGGGGGTATTGAACACGCTTTGCGAGGAGGGGGACTCACTCACACCCACCCACAGATACTGAGACTTTGGAAAAGGTGCAGAGAACTAAGACGATTAAGGGCCTGGAGACAAAAACATATGGAGAATGGTTGCAGGAACTGGGTTTGCCTACTCTAGAGAAAATAAGAATTAGGGGTGACAGGACAGCAGTCTTCCAGTATTTGAGGGGCTGCCCCAAAGAGGAGGAGGGGGTTCCAACATATTCTCCAAAGCAGCTGTTAGGGATAACATTGTTTACCTAACTTAGTTTGGGTAGAATAATATATATAAACTATGTTAGTGAGTTTAAGTGTATGTATCACTTTAAACTGTAAACCAAGTTTTTGGGTGCGGTTGTAAAATCACCATAAGAGGGAGCAAGAGAGCTCACTGTTTTCCCTGGCTTTTACTGGATTGCTGACAAATGATGAATTGATGGTGATAACTGCGTGTTTGCTGAAAGAAGAAAAGGGGTTTGATTTTTCTTCATATCTCTGACTGCAAAAGAGATATATCACTGGACTGATTGATTGTAAGTTTAATGAACTCTTTTTCGACACTGGACTTTGCAAACTTAATAACCCCCGGACTGACTGAACTTAGTGTATGACATATGGACTGTTTGACCATGCTACAACTCTTGCTGGAATAAAAACTATTTAACTTGCACAGTGTATCTGTCTTACTGAGTGTAAGCTACTACAACATTTTATCTCACATATCTGCCTGTCTGCTAGACTGCCGTTGCACGTTCTGCTAGGGTGTATATCCCTAACAGCAGCTGAAGGCAAGACAGGAAGCTGTAGGAAGTTAGCATTCACCCCTCTCCGAGAAGAATGAAATATCCTAGGATATATTTAAAAGGCAGAATATTTCCCCTAAAAAGAGAAGTAGAAACTCAGAAACAGAAGCTCACACACCCCCACCTTTGCTAATGGGCGGGCCATTAAGGCCTAGGCCAGAGTATTCTACATCACAAAGGCCTCTACCCATCTCACCACCTGGCCTGGGAAGATTGCATCAGCCAGCACCCAGGCGAAGCCATGTGGTCCAGACAAAGCCTACAAAGTTAGCTAAAGACCCTCCCGCCCCTGGGAGTCTGACAGCCAATGGGATACATTTCTTACACAGGAACAGGAAACGCTAAGGTGGGGCCCAACGGAGGGTGTAAAACAATTGCACTCCCAGCATCTTTCCCTTTGTCCTTCTTCTTTTCCTTCACCCAACATCTTGAAGCAGGTGGTAGCCCTTTTCACTTTGGAGCTCCAAGCCACGTGGTCCTGTCCACCATTAAACCATCATTCCAAACGGCCTCCACGTTTCCAGTGTCTTTTTCCCCCATTTGGAACTGAACCCAGGAGGATGTTTCTTCCAACAAAGCAAAGGATGGAAACTTTTCTATACCCCACACCCCTAGAACGCTTCTGATATATTCTTCCACCTTTTACAAAAGTAAATAATTATATGCATATAGTTACGTGCATACACTATAATTTTGAAATTTCTAATCCCGAGTTTTTGCACACACAAACCCAGAATATTGTCTCGCACCCCCAGTATAGGGTCTCCTGCTTGCGCAGAGGGTTGGACTACTAGAATATTAGTCAGGGCAGACTCACAGCAAGCAAATTTTATGTGACAGACTCAGGTAGCCGATGGCAGATAAATCGATCACTGAATGATTCTGTGAGCAACTCAATCTGCCTGCCTGCTTTGCCTGATTTGGGGTAAAAATTGCTCTTTTTTTTAAATAAAAAAAATCAATATTTAAATACATGGTGTGTTGTGAGTTAATTTTGTGAGTTTGCTTGCTAGCAAATTTTATGAGTTTGCTTGCAAGCAAGTTTTATGTGACAGACTAAGCTAGGCAGTGGCAGATGGATAGATCTCTGAATGAATCTGTGATTCTGTGAGCAACTCAATCTGCCTGCCTGCTTTGCCTCATTTGGGGTAAAAGTTGCTCCTTTTATAAACAATTCAATATTCAATATAAATATGTATAATATTTACACACAAGCCATGCCCAGTCAGTCACATGACCACCAAGCCGCACCCACAAATTAGGCCACGCCCGCAGACCCGGTTAGTGGTCCCTGGGATTTAAAATTATGAGCTTGGTGGTCCCCGAGGTCCAAAAGGTTGGCGACCCTTGGACTAGATGACCTCTAAGATCCCTTCCAGCTCCACTCTGATTAAGAGAAGGGCAGTCAGTAAGTCTTTATTGATTAGCCCTTGGGCCATATATCAAAGTGCAAAGTTCCAGCAACAAATTGTTGCTAAAATTTAATCAAAGCAATTCAAAATGAACTTTGATAAAATACAGTTTAAAATGGAATCTAGACAAAAGACGATTTAAGAGAAGGGCGGTCGTGGTCCCGCAGGAACGTCCAGCTGACCTCTAGATTCCTGGCCACTCTTGTTTGGGCTTCTCCCCCCAGCAGATACATATTTTCTCCGGCAGTGGAGCCTCGTAGAAGGGCCCCCACCCTCTCCATGGCATCGGGGGGGACTCCCTTTCTCCCCCCGCTCCGTCTGCCAGGCGCCACCCTGGCAGGGCACCCATCCACCCTGGCACCCAAGGGCGGCTCCAAGAGGCTCTCTCGTCCGCAGCAGGAATGCGTGGCATTCCGGAGAGGCGCGCAGGGCAGCGGCCCGAGGCTCTGCGCCTTATCGGCGAGGAATGCGGAGGCGCCCGCGAGCAGGGTGGGGTTGCGCTGCCCTCTGGGCTTCTCCAAGGAAGCTGCAGGAATGCGGCCTGGCAGCGCGGAGCCTTGCCTTGCTGGGGGGGAGGGGAGGGGGCTTGGGTTGGGTTGGGGGCACCACGCCGGACTGGATTCAAGCGGATCAGGGGCGGTCCGGTGAGGGGCAGCAGCCAGCGGACGCACGCAACAGGGGCTATGGATTTGGCCACAGCTTGGCAGCTTGTGGGCTTTTCCTTCCTTCTCTTTCCTTTCCTCCTTCCTCCCTGTCTCTCCTTCCTCTCCCTCCCTTTCCTTACCTCTCTTTCTCTCCTCCTTTCCTATTCTTCCTTCCTCCCCTGTCTCCCCTTTTCCTCCTTCCCTCCTTCCCCTTCCTTTCCTTACCTCTATTTCTCTCTCCTTCCCTATCCTTCCTTCCCTTCCTCCTTTCTCCCTTTCCCCTTCTTTCCTTCCTTCCTTCCTCATTTCTCCCTCCTTCCTCCCTCTCCTCCCTTCTTTTCCTTTCCTTTCCTTACCTCCCTCCTTCCTATCTCCCCTATTCCTCTCCCCTATCCTTCCTCCCTCTCCCTCCCTTCTTTCTTTCCTTCCTCCCTTTTCCTCCTTCCCTCCCTTCCCTCCCTTTCCTTACCTCTATTTCTCTCCCCTGACCTTCCTTCCCTCTCCCTCCCTTCTTTCTTTCCTTCCCTTTTCCTCCTCTCCCCTTCCCTCCCTTCCTTACCCTTCCCCTTCCTTCCTTTATTTCTCTCCTTCTTTCTCTTCCTTTTCCTCCTCCCTCCCTTCCCTCCCTTTCCTTCTCTCCATTTCCCCTCCTGTCCTTCCTTCTTCCCCTCTTTCTTTCCTTTCCTTCCCCTTTCCTCCTTCCCTCCCTTCTCTTCCTTCCCTACCTCTACTTCCTTCCTTCCTCTCCTCTTTCTCCCCTCCTCCTTCCCTTCCTCTTTCTTTCCTCCTTCCTTCCTTTCTTCCTTCCCTCCCTTCTCTCCTTTCTCTCCTCCTTCTCTCCTTTTCCTTCTTTCCTCCCTCTTTCTCTTGTCCTTCCCTCCCTATCCTTCCTTCCTCCTACCTTCTTCCTCCTTCTCTTCCTTCTTCCCTTCCTCTTCCTTTCCTCCTTCCCTTCCTAGCTTCTCTCCCCCAAAAAAATCTGAAAGCCCCCCACTCTGAGGGGAAGCATTTGGCACCACTCCATCCTTTGCTCAGCCCTAGAGCTCCCCTATCTGTCTGTGGACTTTCATGGGGGGAGGGAGGAAGGAGGAACCTTATCCAGACCCTAAACACAAAAGAGAAGTGCTATTAAAAATATAGTCCAGGACTTGAATGGATAAATGGCACTGGATTATCTCTCCCAGTCCTGGCACATTTCTCTCCCCCCTCCTCCCTCCCCCCAATTCTGAGCTACAACAGATTTATTAAAATTGCACAACTGCCTAGACTCAAAACAAAATAAAAAGAGGAAGTTACTCTATTGTTGTTGGTGCAATTGTTATAAAAGGAATATATCTCCAGCTGGTGTTCTTTGGAAATCTCAGGACTCTGCCCCTCCCCCCCACCCCCACCCCAACTGAGACCCTTTGAAATGCAGGCAGTTTCCCACTTATAACCACAATGGAGCCCAACATTTTTGTTGTTAAGCGAGACAGTTGTTCAGTGAGTTTGGCCCACGGGGTGGGATTCAAGTTGCTTAACAACCGGTTCTGTGAACTTTGTGGGTGTGGCTTGGTGGTCATGTGACCGGGTGGGCATGGCTTGTATGTAAATATTGTAAATGTTTATGTAAATATTGATATTTTTTTATTTTAAAAAAAGAGCCACTTTTACCCAAAACGAGGCAAAGCAGGCAGGCGGATTGAGTTGCTTGCAGAAGCACAATGTCAGCCTTCAAGATCTTCTACTACTGCTTTGCATCTTTCCTATTGCTTTGCATCTTTTGGCTGCCATAAGTAAGGGGGGGAGGAGGGATCTTGTCTGGGAAGAGAGCTGGAGGTGTTACATTCTTGTGTTGTGTAAATGAGGAATGGAGGGGGGAGTATAAATTCCTGCTCTTAAGTTTCTATTCCTCGCTTAGCTTTCTTTTCTCTGTGCAGCTGCAAATCTTTATCAAAATATGTCAAGGTCAACGGACAGAGGCCTCATCACCACCTGAAGATGCCCACATGATCCTATTCCCAACTTTTAATTGGAAGAATCATTTGAACTAGGAGGGGTGGGAACGTTTCCAACACTTTGTATATGTGATCTGCGCGCCTAATTTCTCAGATTCAGAATCCTACTGGTGTTACCCCTTCAAATTCAGTCAAAGTTATCTTGGCTCTAATCTAAAGAGTCTTTAAGTTTTTCTTTCTTGAATTTTGAATGGTGCACCACCTGACATTATTCTGAATCCCATCACCAGCCCACCCGGAGAAAATATCCAGTTTTCTTCCGAGGGGGTTGGATCGTCATGTCATCTCCAGCTAGCGACCAGGAAGATTTGGGAGCTGTGGGGGGGCAATCTTTGCTGATACCAGAGGTGCCAGCAGCTGAATTGCTAGCGGACCTTACCCTGGAAGAGGTTCCAGCTGAGAAGCCCAGATGGTCGTTGGGGGTTGGCTGGAAGGATCCCGAAGAGGCCCCCCCTCCTGGAGTCACCACTACCCGACGGCGTGGGAGAGAGGAGCCATGGCAAGAGAGGGAAAGGAGAGAATTGCTACTGGATCAAGCCAGGCATCTCCTTAATGAAGCTTTTGGACAGCCCCACATCGCTCCAAGGTATGAAGGGGGAGCAAGTTCAGCCAGAGGCAGCCAAGCTGCCCCAACCTCCATAGTTCAGCCTGTTAAGCCTGAATTCCTCAACGAGTGTTAAGGAAAACAAACTAAACAGAATGTGTAGCGTAGTCAGATAGGCAGACAGGTAAATGTGTGAGATAGGTTTGTATTTTAGTTAACACGCAGTAAAAAACAGATACGCTTGTGCTATCAAAAATATAGTTTATTCCATTAGGAATTATAGCATAGTCAAAATAAACGGTCCATTAGTCATGTATCATTTCAGTCAGTCCAGCCGAGGATACTCAATTTGCAAAGTCCGTGTTGAATAGCCAATGTCAGTTCACTTACAATAAATCAGTCCGTATTATCTCTTCTCTCCGTTGAGAAATCAACACTCCTTTCTCTCCTCCGTTCCAGTAAGGAAAAACGCAGTCATCAATCCATCCAGTAATTAGGGATCATTAAGCCAGAGAGAGAGAGCTGCAATTGACTTGCTTCTTTTATGGTGCTTTTACAACCACACCTTTAATTACATTCTTGTAGTTAAAGTTACACACACTTTAACCAACAAGCCATGATAACTTATTTATTATTTTTACCCAAACCAGTTAGGGTAAACAATGTTATCCCTAACACAGCCTACACCAGTGCAGCAGCCAGCTGCAGCTCCGGGGCCCCCAGCGGGAGGTGTGATCCCTAGAAGACGCAGAGCTCTCAAGCTGCCTCCGTTAGAAGTGAAATTTGGGGGAAATCCCAAAGACTTGGCTTTCTTCCTAGCACAAGTTTGGAGCTATATGGAGGAATACAGGGAAGAGTTCGCCTCCCAAGCAGCCAAAGTGAGATGTGTTACCAGGGCCCTGGAGGGAATAGCTGCAGAGTGGATGGTGACTCAGTATAATGATAACTCCCCCCAACTGCTGAACTATAACGTGTTCATGACCGCGTTGCGGGCAAGATTTGAGGACCCACTGGCGGAGCGAAAGGCCAGGATCAGGATGAAAACCATAAATCAAGGCAGGAGGTCAGTGGCCGACTACACCCAAGAGTTTAGACAGCTGGCGTGCCATATCCGAGGCTGGTCCCAGGGAGCCCTGATAGAAGCCTACAAAGATGGTCTAAATGAAGACGTATACCAGATGTGTGTTTCCAGAAGGGACCCCAATGATTTGCAGCTGTGGTACTTGCTGGCAGAAGAAGTGGAGATAGATTTGACCCGAAGCAGACGCAGGGGGGGCTCTGGATGGAGCAAGCCGTCCCCCCCACGCTTCCAAGAGGCCCCAAAGCCTCCGAAGGGAGGAGCGATGGCAAGACCCAAATCCACTGCCTGTTTTCGATGTGAGAAGGAGGGCCACCGGATTGCGGACTGCAGGGTCAAGCTGGATCCAAATGGGGCCTGTGAGACGACTAACGCAGTGCTAGAACAATACCTCAGATGTTACATAAATTATCAACAGGATAATTGGGATGACTTATTGCCATTTGCCGAGGTGGCATACAACAATTTTGTTCATAGTAGTACTGGGTTCACCCCCTTTAAAGTGGCATCGGGACAAGATTTTGTACCCATACCCGAGCTTCCTCGTGAAAGACCTAACATCCAGTCGCTAGACGAATGGATATCTCAACTCCAAGTTAACTGGCCAGTTGCCTGTAAAGCATTAGATCAGGGTCCCAACCACCGTCCGCGGACGCACCGTCCATGGAAAACTCCTATCGGCCGGAGTTGTGCGCCGCCATCTTTTTCATAAAAGTGCTCCGTGAGCTTTTCGGAGAAAGCTCACCGGAAGCCGTTTCATCAAAAAATGGCGGCACCTCTGAGCTTTTCAGGAAGCTCACGACGCTCATCAAAAAGATGGCGGCGCAGCGATTCGTGAGCTTTTCCGGAGAAAGCCATTTCTACCCGGAAAAGCTCACGCAGCTGGCCCATTTGAACCTTCGTAGTCACCGGAAGACTTTTCATCAAAAGATGGCGGCGCCCAGCTGATGCGTACGGCGGCGCCCAGCTGATGCCGAGGGCCGGCCAAAAGTTGGGGATCACTGCATTAGATGACGACATCAATCTCATAAGAAGTTTGCAGATAAAAAGAGAACTCCACAGAAGTCCTATCAAGTGGGCGACAGAGTTTTCCTGTCCACCAAATACTTACAAACCACTCAAAAGTCGAAGAAACTTGGTCCTAAATATGTAGGTCCTTTCACGATTGAACGGATCGTAAATCCTGTGACAGTCCAATTGACACTACCAAAAACTCTTCGGCGAATTCATCCGGTTTTCCATGTTAGTTTGTTGAAACCTGAACACACTTCTGGTCTGAGACCAACCCAGACTGATCCTCCTATACCATTGCTGATTGAAGGTGAACAACATATTGAAGTTAAAGAAATCTTGGACTCCCGAAAATGGAGGGATACCTCCAATACCTTGTAGCTTGGAAACATTTCCCATCTTCCCAAGCTGAGTGGGTCAATGAGAAGGATGTTAGAGCCCCTAAGCTGATCAAAGACTTTCGCACAAAGTATCCTGATAAACCCTAGAAATGTATTTGATTATTAATCAGTATCTTTTATGTTGTTCTCTCTTGCAGGACTAACGTCTTTTTTCTAGGAGGGCCGAATGTCAGCCTTCAAGATCTTCTACTACTGCTTTGCATCTTTCCTATTGCCTTACATCTTTTGGCTGCCATAAGTAAAGGGGGGAGGAGGGGGATCTTGTCCGGGAAGAGAGCTGGAGGTGTTACATTCTTGTGTTGTGTAAATGAGGAATGGGGGGGAGTATAAATTCCTGCTCTTAAGTTTCTATTCCTCGCTTAGCTTTCTTTTCTCTGCAGCTGCAAATCTTTATCAAAATATGTCAAGGTCAACGGACAGAGGCCTCATCACCACCTGAAGATGCCCACATGATCCTATTCCCAACTTTTAATTGGAAGAATCATTTGAACTAGGAGGGGTGGGAACGTTTCCAACACTTTGTATATGTGATCTGCGTGCCTAGTTTCTCAGATTCAGAATCCTACTGGTGTTACCACTTCAAATTCAGTAAAAGTTATCTTTGCTCTAATCTAAAGAGTCTTATAAGTTTTCTTTCTTGAATTTTGAATGGAGCGCCACCTGACACACAGAATCACTCGCCGATCTACCTTTCTGCAATCTGCTGCCTGAGTCTGCACTGAAAAATAGGAGCTTCCGTCCTAAGGAAGGTTCGGCTCTGCTCTCAGGACAGTGGTGCGAATTGCCAGTTGTCCGAACTGTGCAGAATTGTAACAACCGGTTCTATAGAACTGGTCCGAACCGGTAGAATCCCACCCCTGGTTTGGCCCCACCTTTCTTGCCACTGTCTTTCAGTGAATCTGGCTTCCTCACTGACTTGGTTGATCAGAAGGTTGCAAAAGGGGATCATGGTATGCTGGGACATTGTGACTGTCATAAATATGAATCACTTGCAAAAAAAAAAAAAAAGGCTGCATTTGGGTCACGTGACTGTAGGGATGCTGCCTGCAACCGTGGTTAAGTGTGAAAAAGGTCCTAACTCACTTTTTCAGGGTTGTTGGTAACTTCCAACCGTCAGAACAGAACAGAACAAAATAACGGAATTTGAAGAGACCTTGGAGGTCATCTAGTCCAACCCCCTGCTCACAGCGCAGGAGACCCTCGTATATTATTTCAGGCAAAAGGTAGTCCAGGCACTTCTTAAAAACTTCCAGGGCGGGAGCATCTACAACTTCTGGAGGGAAGACGTTGCACTGATTAAACAAATGGTTGTACATAGTCGTAAGTCAAGGACTGCCTGGATTTGCACCCATCCAGGGATTGGGGTGCGGCTGGGTGACTTTTGCATCCAGCAGCTCTTCCTCCATTGGGCAGAAGGAGGAAGCACACCTGACTCCCTATTTCTCCCTCCCTCCCTCTTTCCCTCTCTCCTGTCTCTGCCTCCTCTCTCTTCCTCCCTCCCTCCCTCCCTCTTTCCTTCTCCCTCTCCCTTTCCCTTTCTCTCTCTCTTATTTTTCTCACCATGTAGATGTATACATCCGAACTAGACTGTGTTGTTTCTCTGTATAATATAATATACAGGTGAAACTCGAAAAATTAGAATGTTGTGCAAAAGTTCATTTATTTCGGTAATGCAACTTAAAAAGCGAAACTAATATATGAGATAGACTCATTACATGCAAAGCAAGATAGTTCAAGCCGTGATTTGTCATAATTGTGATGATTATGGCTTACAGCTCATGAAAACCCCAAATCCACAATCTCAGAAAATTAGAATATTACATGCAATCAATAAAACAAGGATTGTACATAGACCAATATTGGACCTCTGAAAAGTATAAGCATGCATATGTACTCAGTACTTGGTTTGGGCCCCTTTTGCAGCAATTACTGCCTCAATGCGGCGTGGCATGGAAGCTATCAGCCTGTGGCACTGCTGAGGTGTTATGGAAGACCAGGATGCTTCAATAGTTGCCTTCAGCTCTTCTGCATGGTTCGGTCTCATGTCTCTCATCTTTCTCTTGGCAATGCCCCATAGATTCTCTATGGGGTTCAAGTCAGGCAAGTTTGCTGGCCAATCAAGCACAGTAATCCCACGGTCATTGAACCAGGTTTTGGTGCTGTTGGCAGTGTGGGCAGGTGCCAAGTCCTGCTGGAAAATGAAGTCAGCATCCCCATAAAATCTCATCTGTGGAAGGAAGCATGAAGTGCTCCAAAATCTCCTGGTAGACGGCTGTGTTGACCCTGGACTTAATGAAGCACAGTGGACCAACACCAGCAGATGACATGTTCCCCAAATCAACACAGACTGTGGAAACTTCACACTGGATTTCAAGCATCTTGCAGTGTGTGCCTCTCCATTCTTCCTCCAGACTCTGGGTCCTTGGTTTCCAAATGAGATGCAAAAGTTGCTCTCATCAGAAAAGAGGACTTTGGACCACTGAGCAACAGACCAGGTCTGTTTTTCTTTAGCCCAGGTAAGACACTTCTGAGGTTGTTTGTTGTTCAGGAGCGGCTTGACAAGTGGAATATGACATTTGAAGCCCATGTCCAAGATCCGTCTGTGTGTGGTGGCTCTTGATGCACTAACTCCAGCCTCAGTCCACTCCTTGTGAAAGTCCCCAACACTTTTGAATGGCCTTTTCCTGACAATCCTCTCCAGGCTGCGGTCATCCCAGCTGCTTGTTTATTTATTTTATTTATTTATTTATTTATTTGATTTGTCAATTGTTTACAAGATAATAAGTACAAGTGTATACATAGTTGTGAATATATGAAATGGGTACATATAAGAAAAATAAAAGAATAAGAGAAACAATAGGACAGGGACGGTAGGCACGTTGGTGCGCTTATGCACGCCCCCTACAGACCTCTTAGGAAAGGGGTGAGGTCAATAGTAGACAGTCTAAGGTTAAAGTTTTTGGGGTTTGGGGAAGAGACTACAGAGTCGGGTAGAGTATTCCAGACATTGACCACTCTATTGCTGAAGTCGTATTTCCTGCAATCAAGTTTGGTGCGGTTTACTTTGAGTTTGTATCTGTTGTGTGCTCTTGTGTTGTTATGGTTAAAGCTGAAGTATTCATTGACAGGTAGGACATTGCAATGTATGATTTTATATACCATGCTTAAGTCGGACCGAAGACGGCGTAATTCGAGGTTTTCTAGTTTTAGAATTTCGAGTCTGGTGGCGTAAGGTATTCTATAACGGTAGAAGAGTGGAGAACTCTTCTTGTGAAATACTTCTGGACTTTCTCAATTGTGTTAATATCACATACGTGATATTAACACAATAAAAATATTTTAATATTATTGATAGGATATTAAAAGGTGCTTGTGCACCTTTCCCCCCCCACACTTTTCCCTTCCACATAACTTTCTATTAATGTGCTTTGATGCAGCACTTTGGGAACATCCAACTTCTTTTGCAATTACCTTTTGAGGCTTTCCCTCCTTATGGAGGGTGTCAATGATGGTTTTCTGCACAACTTTCAGGTCAGCAGTCTTTCCCATGATTGTGATTCCTAATGAACCAGACTGAGAGACCATTTAAAGGCTCAGGAACCCTTTGCAGGTCTTATGGCTTCATTAGCTGATTAGAGTGGGACACTTTGAGCCTAGAATATTGAACCTTTTCACAATATTCTAATTTTCTGAGATTGTGGATTTGGGGTTTTCATGAGCTGTAAGCCATAATCATCACAATTATGACACATCACGGCTTGAACTATCTTGCTTTGCATGTAATGAGTCTATCTCATTTATTAGGTTCACCTTTTAAGTTGCATTACTGAAATAAATGAACTTTTGCACGATATTCTAATTTTTTGAGTTTCACCTGGATATGTGGGTATATGCATAATTTTGTATTTATTTATTTTATGATGTTTATGTCATGTATATTGGAGGTGGCGACCCTTTGAGAGCTGTAGGCAACAAAATTTCATTTTAAGGTATGCCGATTAGTGTGCATTCAAAATAACAATAAAGTTATTCTAATTCTAACTTTCTCCCCCCCCCCTCTCTCCCCCTCTCCTCCTCTCTCTATCTCCCTCCCTCTTTCTTTCTTCCTCTCCCTCCCTCTCCCTCCCGCTCTCTTTCTCTGTCTCTCCTCTCTCTCTCTCTCTCCTTCTCCCTCTCTCTTTCTCTCTTTTTCTCTCTTTCTCCTTCCCTCTCCCTCCCTCCTTCTCTCTCTGTCTGCCCTTCTCTCTGTCTCTCTCTCCCTCTCTCTTTCTCTCTCTGTTTCTCCTTCCCTCTCCCTCCCTCCCTCTCTTTCTGTCTCTCCTTCTCCCTCTGTATCTCTCCCCCTCCCTCTCTCTCTTTCTCTGTTTCTCCTTCCCTCTCCCTCCCTCTCTCTTACTGGTCTCTCCTCCTTCTGTCTCTCCCCCTCCCTCTCTCTTTTTTCTGTTTCTCCTTCCCTCTGCCTCCCTCCTTCTCTCTGTGTCTCTCTCCCCTTCCCTCTCTCTTTCTCTCTTTCTCTCCTTGTTTCTCCTTCCCTCTCCCTCCCTCCTTCTCTCTGTCTTTCTCTCCCCACCTCTCTCTTTCTTTCTCTCTCTGTTTCTTCTTCCCTCTCCCTCCTTCCCTCTCTCTTTCTGTCTCTCCTTCTCCCTCTGTATCTCTCCCACTCCCCTCTCTCTTTCTGTCTCTCCTCCCTCTCTCTTTCTCTCTTTTTCTCTCTGCTTCCCTCTGCCTCCCTCCTTCTCTCTGTCTCTCTCTCCCCCACCCCCTCTCTTTCTTTCTCTCTCTGTTTCTCCTTCCCCCTCCCTCCCTCCCTCTCTCCTCCTCTCTCTCTGTCTGTCTCTCTCTCCCTCTCTCTTTCTCTTTTTTCTCTCTATGTCTCTCCTTCCCCTCCCTCCCCCTCTCTCTCTCTCTCTCTCTCTCTCTCTCTCTCACACACACACACACAAAGTCTGTGCCTCCTCATGAGCAATAACCCAACTTCACCCACGAGGAAGCCTGACCCCGAAACCTGCACCCATCAGGGAAAAGCCAGATTCAAGAATCGAAAGTGATCTGAAGAGGCCCTCCCTTCACTCCTTCGTGACTTGCAGCTGCTCGTGGATTCATTTCCTCCAGGGGAAGCCACTGCTGCCCCCCTGTGCAAGGCAGACCTTCGGATCCTGCACATGATCAAGGAAGCCTCCACCCCTTCCAGGGTCAGCTGCTGATCTCAGCGAGATCTCAGGGGCAAGAAGAGCTGAGTCAGCCTCCTTGTATGCACTGAGAAGACGCCAGGCAGGAAAAGGCCTGTGGAGGACGCCAAGAAGTTCCTCCAGCTGGGCTCCCAGAGAGTCATTGGTTGCTGTAGCTCAGGGGTCCCCAAAATTGGCAATTTTAAGTTTTGTGGACTTCAACTCATCCGTCCATCCATCTCTATCTATCCATCTATTTCTCCATCCATCCATCTCTATCTATCTATCTATCTATCTATCTATCTATCTATCTATCTATCTATCTATCTATCTATCTATCTATCTATCTATCTATCCATCTATCTATCCATGTCTGTCTGTCTGTCTATCTATCTATCTATCTATCTATCTATCTATCTATCTATCTATCTATCATCTATCCATCCATCCATCCATCCATCCATCCATCCATCTATCTATCTATCTACATCTATCTATCCATCCATCCATCCATCTCTATCATCTATTTACTTATCCATCCATTCCTCTATCTATCCATCCATCCATCTCTATCTATCTACCTCTATCTATCCTTCCATCCTATCTATCTATCTATCTATCTATCTATCTATCTATCTATCTATCTATCTATCTATTTATCTATCTATCTATCTATCCATCCATCCATCCATCTATCTATCTATCTATCTATCCATCCTCTATCACAAGGGTCTCCCAATTTTGGCAACTTTAAGACTTGTGGACTTCAACTCCTAGAATTCCTCAGCTAACATGACTGGAGGAGGAATTCTGGGAGTTGAAGTCCACAAGTCTTAAAGTTGCCAAGTTTGGAGACCTCTGCTGTAGCTGAACTACCCTGGGGGGGGGGCTTCTGGAGGCCCCTACAGTTGGAGCCCCCTCTTTCTAGGCTCGCTTTTCTACATTCCTGGCAGTGCCTCCTACTCTGAGGGGCAGGGCTCTCCAAACTTGGCAACTTGTGGACTTGTGGGACTTCAACTGCCGTGCGCTGGCCTGGGGAATGCTGGGAGTTGAAGTCTAATAAGTCTTCAAGGGGTCAAGTTTGGAGACCTCTGTCCGTGCGCCAGCTGAGGAATTCTGGAAGTCCACAAGTCTTAAAAGTCGCCTCGAGTTTGGCACTGTTGCTTGGCGTTGCCCTCTCCACCACCAACTTCCTTTTCTTGCAAGTTCTCGTTTCTGCACGTTTGACCTACGTTGCTTTGCTCTGGGTTTCTCCTCCTCCCCCGAAGAAACGCTACACCCTCTGCAAAATTATTAGCCCGGGGTTCCTCCTTTTCCTTCCTTGCAAGATGAGCCCACCAGGTTCTTGAGATGATGGTTCTAAGCACACTTCAAGGCTACGAGGCTGGGGAAGGAATGGTGGAGATCTTCCCAGGTCAGGCTGGAATCCTTGTTCCTCCACAAATATCTTCCAGAATCCAGTCCGTTCTTGGTATCACCCCAAATTATTTATTCCCATGATCTTCTTCCAGAAATGTCTACATCGATGGGTACGATTCCAGGATGTCCTGGTGGGTCTCCACCCAAGTTCTCAAAGTCCTAACCCTTGTTGAAAGTGGTCCAGGCTGCATATTCAGGGTACGGCTGCATTTCAGTCCATCATTTGGGGAAGGCATGAGATGTTTAATGTTTACTTAGCATGGAGGCTCAGTCAGGAGGCTTCGGGCCTCTGGGAGGGCAAAAACAGCCTCCCCCGGAATCCGGAGGCCCTCCGGAAGCTGGGAACAGGCCCGTTTTACAACTTCTAGTACTTCCGGAAGGCCCATTTTCCCTCCGCCCAGGGACTCCGTATGGACTCTGCGCTTACCTGAATCGGAAATGGGCCACATGAAGACTCCTTGGTGGGGCGGGGCGGGACAGGGTGGGCGGGGCCAGCCAGTTGGCTCAAATACTGGTTTGGTGAACCAGATACAAATTTAACATCCGGTTCACCTGAACTGGTCCAAACTGGTAGAATCCCACTCCTGGTTGCACCTATTTGGGAATAAACATCCTTCTAAAGAACAAAGAAACTTCTGCTGAAGAAGAAAGCTTAGAAATGTTGATGTCAGGAGTACAGTAGAGTAGAATAGAATAGAATAGAATAGAATAGAATAGAATAGAATAGAATAAAGAATAGAATAAAGAATAGAATAGAATAGAATAGAATAGAATAGAATAGAATAGAATAGAATAGAATAGAATAGAATAGAATAGAATAGAATAGAAAGATGGTTATTAGAAATTACAGATCACAAATTAGAACTCGAACCAGAAATATTCTTATTAGGAATAATTAAGGGAGAATTGAGCAAGGTCATCCGATACATCACTATACATATCATAACTGCGGCGAGAATAGCCTTCACATAGGGATGGAAGAAAGAAAAGATACATCTGAAGAAGACTTGACACAAAAAATAATGGATTGTGCGGAACTGGATAAATTCACAATGGAATTAAGAGTCAAAGATGACTCGGACTATTATGCGGTTTGGGATAGGTGGTACAAATGGGTGGAGGATAGAAATAAGAGCTGATGTTTATATATAAAAGGAGATGTATGTATTAATAACGACACGAACACTGTTAATGTGAATAGAGATTTGTATTTTTGTTTTTTTTAATAAAATAATTAAAAATAGAATAGAATAGAATAGAATAGAATAGAATAGAATAGAATAGAATAGAATAGAATAGAATAGAATAGAATAGAATAGAATAGAATAGAATAGAAAATGTGTAATGGAATGGAATGGAATGGAATGGAATGGAATGGAACGGAAGGGAAGAGAGAGAAGAGAGAAGAGAAGAAGAAGAAGAAGAGAAGAGAAGAGAAGAGAAGAGAAGAGAAGAGAAGAGAAGAGAAGAGAAGAGAAGAGAATATATGGAATGGAATGGAATAGAATAGAATGGGATAGGGAATGGGAATGGGATGGGATACAGGGTAGTATCGGATGGGATGAGATAGAGAAGATGGGACAGAATAGGACAGAACAGGACAGGACAGGACAGAACAGAATAGAATAACTTTATTGTCACTTTAAATGTACACTAAGCATCCATAAAATGAGATTTCATTGCATACAGTTCTCAAAGGGTCACCAACTCCAATATATACGACATAAACATGACAAAAAAATTATGCATATACCCACATACACACACATATATGACCCAGAGGAATACCACGGTCTAGTTCGGATGTATATACATAGCAAGGAAAAGTAATCCTGCGAATTTGCCAGACGGAGAGGGCCCAGGGAACAAAGCTGTTACAGAATCTGGAAGTCCTGCTAGAAATCCTTCCCAAAACCCCTCCCAGAGGGGAGCGACAGAAACAGACCGTGAATTGGGTGTCTGGGGTATCTCATGATGCTTTGAGCTCTGAGCACCGAGCACGTAGAAGCAGCATCCTGAATGATGGGGAAGCGGGAAGAAAGCGAAATCAGGAGAGGAGTCTAAAATGTGGGAAGTGAGTTGTGAAGAAAGAGGAAAAAGCCTGCAGCCATTCTGCGCCAACTCAGGAAGCTCAAACTGCCCACGGAGCTGCTGATCCAGTTCTGCAGAGGAATGATGGAGTCTGTCATCTGCATCTCTATAACTGTCTGGTTTGGCTCTGCAACCCAACAAGACAGACACAGACTCCAGAGAGTAATTAGGACTGCAGAAGAAACAATGGCTACCAACCTGCCTTCCATTGAGGACCTGTATACTGCACGAGTCAAAAAGAGGGCTGTGAAAATATCTACAGACCCCTCACATCCCGGACATAAACTGTTTCAACTCCTACCCTCAAAACGACGCTATAGAGCCCTGCACACCAGAACATCTAGACACAAGGAGAGTTTTTTTCTGAACGCCATCACTCTGCTAAACAAATAATTCCCACAACACTGTCAAACTATTTATAGTCTGCACTACTATTATTCTTCTCATCCTTCCTATTACCTATCTCTTCCCACTTATGACTACAACCATGTTGCTTGTATCTTTACAATTTATATAGTTTTATTTGTTCTCTAGTATGATTTGATTGCTTATTAGTAACCTATGACTATCACTAAGTGTTGTATTTTATGATTCTTGATGAATGTATTTTTTTTTCTTATGTACACTGAGAGCTTATGCACTGAAGACAGATTCCTTGTGTGTCTAATCACACTTGGCCAATAAAGAATTCTATTCTATTCTATTCTATTCTATTCTATTCTATTCTATTCTATTCTATTCTATTCTATTCTATTCTATTCTATTCTGTTCTGTTCCAGTCCGTTCCATTCAATTTTCTATTCTATTCTATTCTATTCTGTTCTGTTCTGTTCTGTTCTATTCTGTTCCAGTCCGTTCCATTCAATTTTATTTTATTTTATTTTATTTTATTTTATTTTATTTTATTATTTTATTTTATTTATTTTATTTTATTTTATTTTATTTTATTTTATTTTATTTTATTTTATTTTATTTTATTTTATTTTATTTTATTTTATTTTATTTTATTTTATTATTTTATTTTATTAATTATTTTATTATTTTATTATTTTATTTTATTTTATTTTATTTATTTTATTTTATTTTATTTTATTTTATTTTATTTTATTTTATTTTATTTTATTTTATTTTATTATTTTATTTCATTTTATTTTATTATTTTATTTTATTTTATTTTATTTTATTATTTTATTTTATTTTATTTTATTTTATTTTATTTTATTTTATTATTTTATTTTAATTTTATTTTATTTTATTTTATTTTATTATTTTATTTTATTTTATTATTTTATTTTATTTTATTTTATTTTATTTTATTTTATTTTATTTTATTTTTATTTTATTTTATTATTTTATTTTATTTTATTTTCTATTCTATTCTATTCTGTTCCAGTCCGTTCCATTCAATTTTCTTTTCTTTTCTATTCTATTTTATTCTATTCTATTCTATTCTATATTTCAATATTTATTCTATTCTATTCTATTCTATTCTATTCTATTCTATTCTATTCTATTCTATTCTATCCTAGTTTCTATTCTATTCTATTCTATTCTGTTCTGTTCTGTTCTGTTCTGTTCTGTTCCAGTCCGTTCCATTCAATATTCTATTCTATTCTATTCTATTCTATTCTATTCTATTCTATTCTGCCTGGCAGGGGGCTGGGCTAGAAGACCTCCAAGATCTCTTCCAGCTCTGTAATTCTGTTATCTCTGTTATTCTATTCTAAGGATTAGAATTGTGGGAAAGTTTGCCCTAGAAAATTGAAAGTGTTGGAGAGCAACCGTTCCAACGAGGGGGAAAGTTCAAGAGGGGAATTAGTAGTGACTTGCTGCATATATACAAGAGGTAAAAGAACCCTGGTTCCTCCAAGGAGACTTGACGGTACTTTCCAAAGCACCAGACGAGAAACAATGGAGGGAAATTAATCAAGGTGAGAAGCAAGCTGGATGTTAAGGAGAAACTTCCTAAGAATTGAGGACATCAGTGGAACAGTCTGTCACCAGAAGTCGTGGGCACTCCCATCCCTGGAGGCCTTTAAGAAGAGATTGGACAGCCATTTGTCTCCAATTGCATAGGTTCTCCTGCTTGAGCAGGGGGTTAGACTAGAAGACCTCCAGGAGGAGGGGGATTCTAAGTGTAGCTTTCCCATCAAAGAGGAGGAAGGGGTCAACTTAGTCTCCAAAGCACCTGAAAGCAGGACAAGGAAAAAAAATGGATGGAGACGAATCAAGGAGGGAAGAAACCTAGGACTAAGGAAAAAGTGGGAAAGAAAGTTCCTGACAGTGGAGAACAGTGAGAATAGAATGGGCTGGAAGGGACCTTGGAGGTCCTCTAGTCCAGCCCCCTGCTCAAACAGGAGAACCTATACAATTAACCAGGGGAACAGAAATTGTCTCCAGAAGTTGTGGGGGCTCCATCGCTGGAGGTTTTTCAAAAAGAGACTGGACAGCCATTTGTCTGGAACAATAGAGAGGATCTCCTGCCTGAGCAGGGGGGCTGGACTAGAAGACCTCTAAGGTCCCTTCCAACTCTGCTATTCTGTTATTCTGGACAACAGCAGTGGGTTGAGGGACCCTCCTTGGGTGGTCAGCTGCCCCAGCCTGGGAAACAGGATGCTGGATTGCATGGGCTCCGCCACCCTTATCTTCCTTATCGTCCCATCCCGTCTGGTCCAAAAGCATGAAGGGAGATTACAGGAGATTACAAGCCAAGCGAGATGGTAGCTACACCCGGTTCCAAATCCGAAGGATGGGACCCATCTTCGGGTTGAGTCATTTCCCCCAAACTCTTGCTTTCACTCCCCAGCTTCCACTAAAGTTTCGTCAGGAGCCGTGCTTTCTTTATTCCTTGCAAGACGTGCCTAGATAAGCCGTGATTTGTGCATGAGCTCATTCCGTGGCCTCCTTCCCCCCACCACTGGAGGACCTCCACCCCCCACTACCATGGTGACCTAGAGAGACCAGATCACAAACACCGCCTTCTTCCTCTCCCAGGAACTGATGTCCAGAGAGAAGTATGTGAAGAAGCCAAGCCTGAGATAAGAACAGCTGACTGTCCAAAAGGACTTCCTGAAAACGGAGGAGGATAAAGCTGCCCTGAAGAGGAAGCCACATTCTCCTCTGGATCCCCCCGGACCTCAGAACCGTATTAGCATATCACCTGAAGCCTCTGAGCATCTTCGGATGGTGTCTCCAACTGGAAGCTGAGAGTTCCACGGGAGCCCCAAAGCAGAAGCTACGGCTGTCTTTGAGAAGGTAAGGTGGACCTTAGTTTCAGGTATTTCCTGAGGCTGCCTAGACTAGGGGGGTCCCCTTGCATGTTGGGAAAGAACAGAACAGGATTGGAAAGTGAAATTGGAGGGGTTCTGCTCCAACTGTCTCCTCCAAACCTTTACCAGACATTCCCAGACAAATGGCTGTCCGGTCTCTTCTTTAAAATCTCCAGGAATGGAGCATTCACAACTTCTGGAGGAAAAATTGTTCCGCTGGTTAATTGTTCTCACTGTCGGGGAAATCGCTCCTTAGTTCTAAGCTGCTTCTCTCCTTGGTTAGTTTCCATCTATGGCTTCTTTTCCTGCCTTCTGGGGCTTTGGAGAATAGATACAGATAATCAAAGTTGGAAGGGACCTTGTAGGTCATCTAGTCCAACCCCCCGCCCAAGCGGGAGACCCTACACCATTTCTGACAAATGGCAGTCCAATCTCTTCTTGAAAGTCTCAAGTGATGGCGCTCCCACAACTTCCGAGGGCAACTTCTGTTCCATGGGTTGATTGTTCTCCCTGTCAGAAAATTTCTCCTTATTTCCAAGTTGAATCTCTCCTTGTTTAGTTTCCATCCATTGTTCCTTGTCTGGTCTTCAGGTGCCTTGGAAAATAGCTTGACCCCTTCCTCCCTGTGGCAGCCCCTCAAATATTGGAAGATTGCTCTAATGTCTTCCCTGGTCCTTCTCTTCACTAGACTAGCCAAGCCCAGTTCCTGCAACCGTTCGTTGTATGTTTTAGCCTCCAGTCCCCTCATCATCCTGGTTGCTCTTCTCTGCACTTTTTCTAGAGTCTCAACATCTTTTTTATAATGTGGTGAACAAAACTGGATGCAGTACTCTAGGTGTGGTCTTACTAAGGCTTTATAGAGTGATGTTAGTACCTCACTTGATCTTGATTGTATACCTCTGTTAATGCAATTTAGGATTGCATTAGCCTTTTTTGGCTGCTGCTGCACACGGCTGGCTCATATTTAGCTGGTTGTCCTAAGCTTGATACCCTCTTCTTTGTGGCAGCCCCTCAAATATTGGAAAACTGCTATCATGTCATCCCTAAATCCTTCTTTTCACTAGACTAGACATACCCAATTCCTGCAATCGTTCTTCGTATGTTTTAGCTTCCAGCCTCCTCATAGTCTTGGTTGTGCTTCTTTGCACTCTTTCTAGAGAGCCTGAACATTTGCTTTTTTTTTTATAGTGTGGTAACCAAAACTGGATGCAGTATTCCAGATGTGGTCCTACCAAGACATTATAAAGAGATACAAATACTTCACATGGTTTCGATTCCTCTTTTGATGCAGCCTTGGGGGATAGTGCTGGCAGATAGTAACTTTTTTTTCTATGTGATTTTTCTTGTATTATCCAAAACTGGGTTCAAATCTTGGTTGGTCAAGTTCTTCTCTGTGACCTTTAGAAAACGAGAAGAAAGACTGTTTAAGGAACCCTTGTTCCAGCCAACTGACGAGTCAGCTTAAAAAACAACTACAGCCTGGATAAACATCAACAAGCAGAGGACACCAAGGGGCAGAAAACAACAGCCAAGTTTCAGCACCTGGGCTTAATTTTTAAGAAGAGTTTCTCCTAATTTCCTGATAAACAGGTTGCTCCCCCAGATAGGTATTCGGATCTGAGTTTTGAGCTGCAATGGAGAGATTAGTCCAGTTTTTCTCCACCTTAGCACTATGAAAAGGTCTGAGGAATTCTGGGAGTTGAAGTCTGGGTTGGACTGAAGTAGGATTTAAGATGGTTCGCCATGAATGAGAATAAGGGATCTTGGAGGTCTTCTAGTCCAGCCAAGCAGGAAATCCTATATTTCAGACAAATGGTTGCCCAAACTCTTCTTAAAAACCTCTGGTGATGGAGCACCCACAATTTCTGGAGGCAGGGAGTTCCACTGATCAATTATCCTTAGTTCTAGGTTGCAAGTTCTCCTTGATTTTTTTCCGTCTGTTGCTTCTTGCTCTGCTTTCAGTTGCTTTGGACAATAAGTTGACTCGCTCTTCTTTATGGCAGACCCCCAAATATTAGAAGACTACTATCTTGTCTTCCTTGGTCCTTCTCTTCACTAGACTAGCCAAGCCCAATTCCTGCAACCATTCTTCATATGTTTTAGTCTCCAGCCCCCTAATAATCTTTTGTTGGTTGCTCTCTCTCTCCCTCTCACCCTCCCTCCCCGCTCTGTATCTCTCTTTCATCTCTCTTTCTCCCAGTATCTCTTTCTCTCTCTCTCATCTCTCTCTCTCTCTCCCTCCCCCCTCTCTCATCTCTCTCTCTGTGTATCTCTCTCTTATCTCTCTTTCTTTCTCCCAGTATCTCTTTCTCTCTCTTTCTCTCTCATCTCTCTCTCTCCCACACCTCCCTCCCTCCTCTCTCTCTCTCTCTCTCCCACGACCTCCCTCCCCTCTCTCTCTCTCTCTCTCCACGACCTCCCTCCCTCCTCTCTCTCTCTCTCTCTCCCCGACCTCCCTCCCCCTCTCATCTCTCTCTCTGTGTATCTCTCTCTTATCTCTCTTTTTCTCCCAGTATCTCTTTCTCTCTCTTTCTCTCTCATCTCTCTCTCTCCCATGACCTCCCTCCCTCCTCTCTCTCTCTCTCTCTCCCACGACCTCCCTCCCTCCTCTCTCATCTCTCTCTCTCCCACGACCTCCCTCCCTCCTCTCTCTCTCTCTCTCTCTCCCACGACCTCCCTCCCTCTCTCTCATCTCTCTCTCTCATCTCTCTTTCTCCCAGTATCTCTTTCTCTTTCTCTCTCTCTAATCTCTCTCTCCCCTCCTCCCTCCCTCCCTCTCTCATCTCTCTCTCTCTCATCTCTCTCTCTTTCTCCCAGTATCTCTTTCTCTCTCTTTCTCTTTCATCTCTCCCTCCCTCCCTCTTTCTCTGTATCTCTCTCTCATCTCTCTCTCATCTCTCTTTCTCCCAGTATCTCTTTCTCTCTCTTTTCTCTCTCTCATCTCTCTCCCCTCTCTCATCTCTCTTTCTCTCATCTCTCTTTCTCCCAGTATCTCTTTCTCTCTCTCTCTCATCTCTCTCTCCCTCTCCCTCTCTCTCATCTCTCTTTCTCATCTCTCTCTCTAATCTGTGTGTATCTCTCTCATCTCTCTCTCTCCCAGTATCCATCTCTCTCTCTCTCTCTCTCTCTCTCTCTCTCTCTCTCTCTCTCTCTCTCTCTCTCTCTCTCTCTCTCAACTATATCTATCTACATTGCTAAACAAAGTATATTTTATTCACCACTGTCTTCTCCGTTTGGAACATGGTTTTGGGGAACAATTCAAAAATCCCTTTAGCTCTGTTTTGGACTAGCACATTTTATGACTAGACATCAGCTTCTGTGAGCTTCAGCTTACCATAAAAACTGATGCCTTCTAATAAAATGTGCCAGTTCAAAAATGTCCTCTCCTGATTTCGGCTACCATAGACTAAACATAGCTGCTCTCCTCCCATGTCAGCCATGGCCAGAGATGTTAGGAGCAAACCACAAAAGCTAACTCACAGTTTTCCTAGACAGATGAGTTGCCTCCATTGGATTGTGACGCTGGACTGCGTGCAACCTTCCAACTTGACCTGTTGTGTCTGCTGGTCTCCAAAGTACCCTGATCAAATTGGAGGTGTGGTTTTCTCCTTGAATTAACAGCCTGGAGAGACCATCCGTCCACACTTCCTCATTCTTCTCCTACTTTCTTCCCTTCCTCGATTAGCTGGAACTTTGAGAAGGAGAGATAAGCAACCTAAAACTAAGGAAAAACTTCGTGACAGTGAGAACAATTAACCAGCGGAACAGCTTGCCGTTAGAAGTTGTGAATGCTCCAACACTGGAGGTTTTTAAGAAGAGACTAGACAGCCGTTTGTCTGAATTGTTATAAGGTCTCCTGCTTGAGTAGGGGGTTGGACTAGAAGACCTCCAAGGTACCCTTCCAGATCTGTTATTCTGTTATTCACCCATTGATGGAGCACCAGTGTTTCAGCTGGCATCAGGCTCCTCAGAGAGGGACGCCTAACAAGGGTTCAGATCAAGGGGATTGTTCTCGGCTTATAGGAAGCATCTTGAAGGCAGTTTTCCAATAAGGGGGACCATTTCATTTTAATTAACTTTGATGCCTTGATAAAATGACATTTTGGACGCTTGAGGTTTTGCTGAAACTTTGTAGAAGTCTTTGGGAGGGAGGAAGGGAGGGGAAACTCCAATTCTTGGGGAAGTTGTAGGGCTGGGATGGACTAGAAGACCTCCAAGGTCCCTTCCAACTCTGTTATTCTATTGTGAGAAACAAACTCAGAGAAATTGAATTTAACTGGGCTCAGCACAAGTAGTCTGAATTTATCACTTGACAATTGAGCCCAACATTTATGTGTATAAGTGACATGTTTGTTAAGTGGGTTTTGCACCGTTTTCATGACCTTTCTTCCCTCCGTTGTTAAGCGAATCACTGTAGTTGTTAAATTAATAACATGGTTTATTAAGCCAATCTGGCTTCCCACATTGATAGATAGATTAACAGAGTTGGTGTTGTGATTAGTCGGCAGCAGGTGCGGATGGCTGAAGAGAGCAAGGACTCAGATGAGGGGCCAGGACCATTAGGGAGTGGTCTGCTGCCTTCAGAGATTGTGGGGGCTGGCAGCAGCGATGAGGAGGTTCCCAAGGAGCCTGTGCCAAGTGTGCATGTGCGCAGGATTGCTTGCAGGAAAGAACAGCTGCAGCAGCACGGGCGACTCAGGAGTAAGGCTGCAAGGTAATGGCCCCTCCTTCAAGAAGATAAAAGCCAGCTGTGAAGCGAACGTTCTTTGCAGGAAGCAAAGACGTTTCGAAACTCAGCCTCGTGGACATTACAGTAACTTAAGTTGGTCTTGGAAGATTCTTGTGTTGTGAAATATTTCTTATCTGTTATTCTTGGCAGCCTCGCACAGTTTTGGCAAGGCTCATGCTTATCAATGTTAATTAGTTTGCAGCAGCCTTTTAACCGGGGATTCGTAAGACTCGTTAAAAGGTTTCTGTTCCCTTCGGTTATTGTTTGTTTTATGGGAAAAGGGTTTGGGTCAGAACAGTTGGAAGGGACCGTGTAGGTCATCTAGCCCAACCCCCTACAGACACCCCCGCAAAGCAGGAGAATCTACACCATTTCTGACAAATGGCTGTCCAAATGGCATTGACTTGGCTGATCAGAAGGTAGCAAAAGGGGATCACGAGACACCCCCACCCCAGGATGCTGCGACCATCGTAAATATGAACCAGTTACAACCGACCACGTGACTGTGGGGAAGTTGTACATTGAAGAACTGTCCTAACTGGTGCTGTTGTTAGCTTCAGACAGTCACTAAATGGTTGTAAGTCAAGGATTACCTGCAGCCATTATCCAGAAACTCAGCAGAACGTCTGGGGGCTTCGCTTCTAACCGCGTCTGGGTTTTGTTTTGCCCACTAGGTTTTCAGAGATCCGACTCACCCCCGGAAGTCACGATGAGCCTCCTCGTCCTCTTCTTCCTGTCATTTGCTGCCTGTGTTTCCCCAGGTATGGTAGCGGAGTTTCTAAACAACTGTCTCGCTTAGTGTTCTGTCCTAGGCTTCGCCAAGAAGCACTAAGCAACTCTGTGTCCCAGCGAAACCTCTTTTATGAAAGGAATGTGAATTTATTGTATTCCCATTTAATCAACGGCCTGACAAACAGTCTTGCCAAGGTATGCTAATTAGGTCAGACCTTATCAATCTCGGAAAGCTGCCCAGTTAAATAGTTCCACACGCAGTGCTGACAGGGAAGGGCTGGGTTACACAGACAAATCTTCACGAGGCTGGAACAGATGAACAAACAAGTTGTTTCCTGCAAAAGCCCCCTCCCCTTTTGGTCCTCTTTTAATCCCGATGGGAGGGGCCATTCATCGTCCACCTGTGGCCTTACTCCCATGTTGACCCTTAGTTCGTAATTGTTCTTTTCTTTTGGCTTTTGAACCGGTTCCAGAAGCTCCCCCACCTCAATGCTGTCTGTGTCCAAAGGCAGCTGATGACTGCCGGCTTGCCCTGGCCCCATCTCTGTTTCTGACACAGAGCCCTCATCCGAGCCTTCCTCAGCCTCCAAGACTGACCCAGGTTCCTCCACAACCTCCTCGCTGTCTGACTCTGTTGCCAGCTCCATCAGCCAACGGCGGGCCACAATGCTTAGCAACAAAAAATTTGGGGCTCACTTGTGGTCATAAGTCAAGGACTGGCTGCATTGAGCACTGATGGTAGCACTTAGACTTATATACCGCTTCCCAGCCCTCTCTAAGCAGTTTACAGAATCAGTCTCTTGCCCCCAACAATCTGGGTCCGCATTTTACTGCATTTTACTGAAGGATGGAAGTCTGAATCAACCTTCAGCCAGTGAGAATCGAACTCTGGGCAGTGGGCAGAATTAGTTTTCAATGTGGTATTCTAACTATTATGCCACCATGGCCCAATAGATAGACAGACAGATAGAAACAGCAAAAGCAATAGTGCTTAGACTTATATATCGCTTCACAGTACTTTCCAGCCCTAAGTGATTTACTGAGTCAGCCTCTTGCTCTCTTCCTTCCTTCCTTTCCTTCCTTCCTTTCCTTTCCTTCCCTCCTTCCTTTCCTTCCTTCTTTTCCTTCCTTTCCTTCCTTCCTTTCCTTTCCTTCCTTCCTTCCATCCTTCCTTTCCTTCCTTCCCTCCTTCCTTTCCTTCCTTCCTTTCCTTTCCTTTCTTCCATCCTTCCTTCTTTCCTTCCTTCCATCCTTCCTTCCTTTTCTTCCTTTCCTTCCTTCCTTCCTTTCCTTTCCTTTCTTCCTTTCCTTTCCTCCCTCCCTCCCTCCCTCCCTTCCTTCCTTCCTTCCATCCATCCTTTCCTTCCTTCCTTTCCTTTCCTTTCCTTCCTTCTTTCCTTTCCTTTCCTTCCTTCCTTCCCTTCCTTTCCTTCCTTTCCTTCCTTCCTTTCCTTTCCTTTCCTTTCCTTTCCTTTCCTTCCTTCTTTCCTTTTCTTCCTTCCTTCCTTCCCTTCCTTCCATCCTTCCTTTCCTTCCTTCTCTCCTTCCTTTCCTCCCTTCCTTTTCTTCCTTTCCTTCCTTCCTTTCCTTTCCTTTCCTTCCTTCCTTCCATCCTTCCTTCCTTTCCTTCCTTCCATCTTTTCTTCCCTTTCCTTCCTTCCTTCCTTCCTTCCTTCCTTCCTTCCTTCCTTCCTTTCCTTTCCTTTCCTTCCTTCCTTCCTTCCTTCCTTCCTTCCTTCCTTCCTTCCTTCCTTCCTTCCATCCTTCCTTCCTTTCCTTCCTTCCTTCCATCTTTTCTTCCCTTCCCTTTTCCTTCCTTCCTTCCTTCCTTCCTTCCTTCCTTCCTTCCTTCCTTCCTTCCTTCCTTCCTTCCTTCCTTCCTTCCTTCCTTCTCAAGCAATAGCAGACTTACATCCTGCTTCCCAGTGCTTCCCAGCCCTGTATACTGCACGAGTCAACAGGAGGGCTATGAAAATATCTACAGACCCCTCACATCCTGGACATAAACTGTTTCAACTCCTTCCCTCAAAAGGATGCTATAGGGCACTGCACATCAGAACAACTAGACACAAGGACAGTTTTTCCCCAAATGCCATCACTCTGCTAAACAAATAATTCCCTCAACCCTGTTCAACTATTACAAAGTCTGCACTACTATTACTGTTAATCTTCTCATCACTCCTTATCACCCATCCCCTCCCACTTGTGACTGTATGACTGTAACTTTGTCACTTGTATCCTTACGATTTATATTGACTGTTTCCTAGTATGATTTGATTGCTTATTTGTACCCTATGACTATATAACCCTATGACTATTATTAAGTGTTGTACCTTATGATTCTTGACTCTTGACAAATGTATCTTTTCTTTTATGGACACTGAGAGCATTTGCACCAAGACAAATTCCTTGTGTGTCCAATCACACTTGGCCAATAAAGAATTCTATTCTATTCTATTCTATTCTATTCTATTCTATTCTATTCTATTCTATTCTATTCTATTCTATTCTATTCTATTCCTTCCAATATTTATCCTATCCTATTCTGTTCTGTTCTATTCTATTCTATTCTATTCTATTCTATTCTATTCTATTCCTTCCAATATTTATTCTATTCTATTCTATTCTATTCTATTCTATTCTATTCTATTCTATTCTATTCTGTTCCTTCCAATATTTATTCTATTCTATTCTATTCTATTCTATTCTGTTCTGTTCTGTTCTGTTCTATTCTATTCTATTCTATTCTATTCTATTCTATTCTATTCCTTCCAATATTTATTCCATTCTATTCTATTCTATATTCAATATTTATCCTATCCTATCCTATCCTATCCTATCCTATTCTATTCTATATTCCAATATTTATCCTATTCTATTCTATTCTATTCTGTTCTATTCTATTCTATTCTGTTCTATTCTATTCTATTCTATTCTATTCCTTCCAATATTTATTCCATTCTATTCTATTCTATATTCCAATATTTATCCTATCCTATCCTATCCTATCCTATCCTATCCTATTCTATTCTATATTCCAATATTTATCCTATTCTATTCTATTCTATTCTATTCTGTTCTATTCTATTCTATTCTGTTCTATTCTATTCTATTCCTTCCAATATTTATTCTATTCTATTCTATTCTATTCTGTTCTGTTCTGTTCTGTTCTATTCCTTCCAATATTTATTCTATTCTGTTCTAAGAAGCAACGGGTGGAAACTTACCAAGAACAGAAGCAACCTAGAACAAAGGAGAAACTTCCTGGCAGGGAGAACAATGAAACAGTGGAACTCCTTGCCACCGGAAGTTGTGGGTTAGGGAAGAGACCGGACGGCCATTTGTCTGAAATGGTACAGTCTCCTGCTTGAGTGGGGGGGCTAGACTAGAAGGCCTCCAAGGCCCCTGCCAACTCTGTGACTCTGTTATGCGATCTTTATTGGTAAAGGGACGCAAAAGGAAGTCAACGGATTTGAAGGATCAATTCTTTGTCGAAGTTAAGATTTGGAACTTAGAAAGGTTTCTCCCCGCCTCTCAGGTGCTGGTTCTTACAGTACCTTTACTTCCAAGGCAGTGGTTGGTTTCAAACTTTTTTTACCACCGGTTCTGTGGGTGTGGTTTGGTGGGCACGCTTTGTGTGCGCACGCAGAGGGTTTGTTACTGAACTTTTCCTGCAATCCTGCACTCTCCCTGCATCTTCAACAGCCGACGGGCGGCAATCCGCTATGCCGCGTGAAGCAGCTGAGCTTCAAAACCAGGAAATAAAGCTCAGAATAGAGCCAGGGCAGGCAAGAGGGCTCAGCAGCTGATCGAACCGGTGGCAACTCTAAAAAGACCATAGAAATATTATATGAGTTGACACCGGTTCGCTCACAAGATGATCCTCGGAGCTACCGGTTTGTCTGAACCGGGATGAACCGGTACAATATAAAATCGTATATAAAATCATACATTGCAATGTCCTACCTGTCAATGAATACTTCAGCTTCAACCGTAACAACACAAGAGCAAACAATAGATACAAACTCAAGGTTCTTCGCACCAAACTTGATTGCAGGAAATACGACTTCAGCAATAGAGTGGTCAATGTCTGGAATACTCTACCCGACTCTGTAGTTTCTTCCCCAAACCCCAAAAACTTTAACCTTAGACTGTCTACTATTGACCTCACCCCTTTCCTAAGAGGTCTGTAGGGGGCATCCATAAGCGCACCAATCGTGCCTACCATCCCTGTCCTATTGTTTCTTTTATTTTTCTTGCAGGTACCCATTTCATGTATTCATAACTATGTATACTTATACCTATTATCTTGTAAGCAATTGACAAATCAAATAAATAAATAAATAAATAAATAAATAAATAAATACTGCCACTAACAGATAACAGAAAACAGATAATCAGAGTTGGAAGGGACCTTGTAAGTCATCTAGTCCAACCCCTTGCCCAAGCAGGAGACACCACTTCTGACAGATGGCAGTCCAATCTCTTCTTGAAAGTCTCAAGTGATGAAGCTCCCACAACTTCCGAGGGCAACTTCTGTTCCATTGGTTGATTGTTCTCACTGTCAGAAAAATTCTCCTTATTTCCAGGTTGAATCTCTCCTTGTTCAGTTTCCATCCATGATTCCTTGTCTGGCCTACAGGTGCTTTAGAAAATAGCCTGACCCCTTCCTCCTCTCTGTGGCAGCCCCTCAAATATTGGAAGACTGCTGTCATGTCTCCCCTGGTCCTTCTCTTCCCTAGACTAGCCATGCACTGTTCCAAGGTCCCTTCCAACTCTTTTATTCTGTTACTCTTACCTCCGGTGTTCTCCTTCTTCCTGTTCTGCAGTTTCGGCTTCTTGGTCGGTCACTTACCCGGACAGTCTGTCGGCTGTCCAGGGTTCTTGTGCCGTGCTCCCCTGCAAGTTCAGCTTCCCAAGTGGGGTTTCCGACACCAATGGGATCGTGGCCATCTGGTTCAAAGATGTGGATACGCAGTCGGTCACCGTTTTCCACTCCAAGTCTCCGGAGACGATCGATGCTCGCTTTCGAAGCCGCGCCGAACTGCTGGGTGACCCCCTTAAACGCAACTGCACCCTGCTCCTGCGACACTTGACGATGGAAGATGTTGGCAAGTATTCCTTCCGGTTCGAAGTGGTCAAGGCGAATAGTTGGACGGAGAAGAAGCAGCTCCAGCTGACCATCACTGGTGAGTGGCCTGCTTCTCCAACCATGAATGGAACCATCTGTTCTGACCCAGCTCCTCAAATGCAACAAACCCTCTGAAGCAGTGGTGGGATTCAAACGTTTACTACCGGTTCGGTGGGTGTGGTTTGGTGGGCGTGGCTTGGTGGGCGTGGCAGGGGAAGGATATTCTGCAAAATCCCCCTTCCCTTCCCTCCCCACCCCACTAACCAGCTTTCCAGCTCTGTTCTCCTGTGGAGGGCAACCAAAGGAGACCCAGCCGATCAGCTGGGACTTGAGAGGCAGAACTGAAGACCGCCCATCTTAAAATATGCTGGCTGAGGGGTTCTGGGAATTGAAGTCCACCATCTTAAAGCATATTGGCTGGGGGACTCTGGAAGTTGGAGTCCTCCCCTTTTAAAGCATGCTGGCTGGGAAATTCTGGATTGGAAGTCCATTCCTCTTAAAATATGATGGCTGGGGAATTCTGGGAGTTGAAATTCACCCATCTTAAAACATGCTGGCTGGGGAATTCTGGGAGTTGAAGTCTACAAGTCTTAAAAGTTGCTAAGCTGGGACATCCCTGGCCTAGATGCTACTCTTAAGCTTATATGGGTGGCATGCAGGGGTGGGATTCAGCCGGTTCAGGCTGGTTGAAGAACGGGGAGGGGAATCCATGCTCCTTCAGTTCCCATCATCCCCTGTAGGCATAGAGACAAGATTGATGAAGTGGGGGACTTGGTGTTATGCTTGCAACAAACAGGAGTTGCAACATTTGGAAGTCCAGCCATCTGAAAGCATGTTGGCTGGGGGATTCTGGGAGTTGAAGTCCACAAGTCTTAAAGTGGCCAAGTTTGAAGATCCCTGGATGACAGCATAGCCAATGGAGTTAAGAGGTCTTCTCCAGGTCATTCCAAAGCTCATCCCTTTGTTTCTTTCCTCAGATAATCCTGATACACCCACCATTGCTGCCCCCGGAGACCTGAAGGAAGGAGTTCTGGAGACCTTTAAGTGTTCCAGTCCATACGTCTGTCCCTATGACCACAGCTCCCTGAGATGGTTTGGCTATGACCCTGAGATCTCAAGTGTATCTGGAACAGTCCAGCTGGACACCACGACAGCCATCTCTAAGCAAACCCTCCAAACGACACTGACCTGGAAAAACCACCAACAGAAGTTGGTCTGTGAAGCATGGGTCGGGACCAAGAAGGCCAGAGGGGAAGTTATTCTCCATGTAGGACGTGAGTAGAGTAGTCCCACCTGCTGGGGTTATCTCCACATCACTTAAGAGGTATCACAGTCAAGATCCAACCCAATAAAGGACCTTCTTCCAAACTTTGAAGGCCATCATGCTGAAATAGGCTGAGCTACCAACTCAACCCTTCATCATTAGTGTTTTTTTTTAACATATATACATATACACATACACATACACAACACACACACACTCACAGAAACACACATATATATAGCAGTGGTGGCTAAACATTTTGGGCTCCTGTGCCAAAAATTGTGCCTGTGATTGCACGTTCACGCTTGCGTGCCAGCACCCAGAAGGCAATGCACACACACCCATGCCCCCTACATATGCACGCGCAATCCCCACCCACCCACTCTTGCCCCCTTACCTGCACTGCATCTCACAGCTGATTTTCAGTGGGTTTGAGGCCTTTTTCGGCCTCCCAAAGGCTTGAGGAAGGCTTCTGCAGGCTTTACAGGCCGAAAACTAGCCCCGTTTTGTCACTTCCGGTATTTTTGGAAAATACCGGAAGTGACGAAACGGGGCTAGTTTTTGGCCTGCAAAGCCTGCAGAAGCCTTCCTCAAGCCTTTGGGAGGCCGAAAAAGGCCTCAAACCCACCAAAAATCAGTATAGTAGTGAAGGCACCAGGCTAGAAACCATGAGCTAGTGAGTTCTAGTCTTGGCTTGGACATGAAAGCTAGACGGATGATTTTTGGGCCAATCACCAGGAGACGGTTCTAGTCCTGCCTTAAACATGAAAACCAGCTGCGTGACTTCAGGCCAATCACCAGGCGATGGAGAGTTCTAGTCCCATTTTAGGCATGAAGGCCAGCTGGGTGACTTCAGGTCAATCACTAGGAGATAGAGACTTCTAGTCCCACTTTGGGCAGGAAAGCTGATTGGGTGACTTTGGGCTAATCACCAGGAGACGAAAAATCCCCTCCCCTTTTGCTCCTCTTTTAATCCCTATGGGAAGGGGCATTCACCGTCCACTTGTGGCTTTACTCCCACGTCGACCCTTAGTTTGTAATTGTTCTTGTCTTTTGGCAGCTCTGTGCATGCACAGGCTTGGAACCAGTTCCAGCTGCTCACCTGCCTCACTGCTGTCTGATTCTGAAGGCAGCTGATGACTGGCAACCTTCCCTGGCCCCCTCTGTGCCTCTGATGCAGAGTCCTCGTCCAAGGCTTCCTCAGCCTCCAGGACTGGCCCAGGTTCCTCCCCAACCTCCTCACTGTCCAACTCTGCTGCCAGCTCTGCTAGCTGCTGGTGGGCCACAACACTTCTTCTCATTCTCCACTTTTCGATCTTTTATCTCCCTTCTCTTCTCTCCCTTCCTAGATGCCCCCAAAGGCGTCCAGGTGACCCTCGAGCCCCCCTCGAAGAACATCCGGGTGGGAGACACCGTGTCTCTAATTTGCAATGTCAACAGCAGCTACCCAGAACCCACGGCCTTCCGGTGGTTCAAGGATGGCATTGCCTGCGGGACTGAGCAGGTGAAGATCATCCAGCGCGCTTCCCTGAAGGATTACGGACGCTACCATTGCGAGGCAGAAAACCCACTGGGCACCGGGTTGGCTGAAGGGGTGCCGCTCCCCATCTTTGGTGAGTACCCACAACCAGGGGTGGGATTCAAAAATCCCAACAACCGGTTCTCTGCCCAGTTTCTGGGTGGGCATGGCCAACGTGGACATGACCTACCAGAATTTCCGGGAGGGCTGTTTTTTGCCTTCCCCAGAGTCCGGAGGCTTCCCTCAGGCCTCTGGGAGGATGAAAATGGTTTTCCGCAGGCTCTGGAGGCCCTCTGGAAGCCAGAAACAAGCCCATTTCTGGACTTTCGGAACTTTCCAGAACCTCCATGTGGGCCCTGCACTTACCTGCATCCAAAACGGGCCACATGGAGACTCCTGGGAGGGGAGGGGAGGGGAGGGGTGGGCATGGCCAAATGGTAGACTCAACTACTGGTTCAGTGAACCAGATGTAAATTTAACATCCATTTCGCTTGAACCGGCCCAAACCGGCTGAATCCCACTTGTGCATGCCACCCATATAAGTTTAAGAGTAGCATCTAGACCAGGGATGTCCCAACTTAGCAACTTTTAAGGCTTGTAGACTTCAGTTCAGGACCTGACCTGGGGGGGCTCACATTGCAGCCTTGGTCAAAAGGGCCCAGCAGAGTTTATACTGTCTGAGACTTCTCAGGAAACAACAACTGGATGAAAAACTGATGGTGACCTTCTACTGCTGCACCATAGAGGGTATCTTAACTTACTGCACCTCTGTATGGTTTGCCAATTGCACAGGGGCAGATAGGACAGCGCTCCAGAGGGTTAACGTCATTGCCCAGAGGATCATTGGTTGCCCTCTCCCCTCTTTGGAAGAGCTTTATAGCTCCCGCTGCCTTAAGAAAGTTCAAAACATCCTCAAAGATCCATCTCATCCTGGGCACCCCCTTTTTTTGAACTATTACCATCTGGCAGACGGTACAGGATAATAAAAACAAGGACAAATAGGCTGAAAAACAGCTTCTATCCCAGGGCAGGAGCTCTTTTGAATTCTGCTGTATAGTGCAGTGTCGGTGTGGTGTCGGGGTTTTTCGGTTCAATGAGTGGAGGGTGAAGGATGTGTGTTTGTGTTTATTTTCATGGTCATGATGTGCACTAAAGATGGTGTTTGATTTTACGAGGTGCAATGACAATAAAGTAAACTATTCAATTCAATTCCCAGAATTCCCCAGCCAGCATGTTTTAAGAGGAATAGACTTCCAATCCCAGAATCCCCCCAGCCAGCATGCTTTAAGAGGGGAGGACTTCAATTCCCAGAATCCCCCAGCCAGCATGCTTTAAGATGGTGGACTTCAATTTCCATATGTTGCAAACATAACACCAAGTCCCCTCTTCATCAACCTTGTCTCTATGCCTACAGGGGATGATGGGAACTGAAGTAGCATGGACTTCCCTCCCCATTCTATTTCAAGATGGTGGTTCCCAGGGGAGGGAGACCAGGATACTAAGTTAGCTTGTGGTTAGTTTGTCTGGTTGGCTGCTACCAAGTGTGTTGGACTACAGCAAGGTTCTTCAAACTTGGCCACTTTTAAGACTTGTGGACTTCAACTCCCAGAATTCTGAGAGTTGAAGTCCACAAGTCTTAAAAGTGGCCAAGTTTGGGAGAACTCTGCTCTACTTACAGTGGTTTACAATCCCATCTTCCTCAACTTCCCAGCTGCTGTACTATCAGCCAGTCCTTCCTCCAGCATCAGAGAAGGTGAGATGGTCACCTTGACTTGTGAGGTCCCTGGAGAAGACCTTCAGGAGATCCACTACAGCTGGTTCAAGAACAACATCTGGTTCAAGGAAGGCTCTGCCCGCATCCTGACCTTACAGGAAGCAACTGCCGGCGACACGGGCTACTACACCTGCAAAGTCCAGAACAATAAAGGAAGCGAGACCTCTTCCATCCTCGGCTTAACCGTCTTCTGTAAGTTTGGGCAATTTCTCTTTTGTGTGTGTTTTCTCTTTGGAGAAATGTGGCTAGCAAAAACCAGCCCTTCAAGGTTGCTTATTAATGGTATTATTTTTGTTATTATTGTTATTATTATTCATCGCACAGTCAGCCAGATGTTCAGACTGGGCTTGGCATTGTGGTCTACCTATCAAGTCCTTCCCAAGGACCTGGGATAGGCAAATCTGGATGTTTGATGCTGTTACAGATATCGCCACAGGATGGAAGCTGTTCCAAGTATAGCTGCCTTCTGCAATTGACTGATGGCAAATTTGTCAATGCCTAGGTGGTTCAAGTGGTGCTCCAGTTGTTTTGGGACTGGACCCTAGGCTCTTACTCCTATTGGTCCTACCCTTGCTTGCCTTTGCCATAGTCGTTCTATTTCTATTTTCAGGTCTCTGAATTTTGTTATCTTCTCCAGTTTTTTCTCTTTTCTTCTGCTGTCTCCAAGCACTGCCACATCCACTATCCAAATTTTGTTGTCTTTATTATCAACAACTATTAAAGTCCGGGGTGTTATGTGGGCAGGCGCCTGTCTGTCTGGATTCTGAAGTCCCAGAGCAATTTAACTTTTTCATTTTCTATGACTTTTTTTTTATTTTATGGTCCCACCAGTTCTTGTTTACAGGCAAATGATATTTCTTGCAGATCTTCCAATGCACCATTGTTACTCCTTTGTCATGTCACTGCTTGTAGTCAGTTTGTGCAATCTTCTTGCAGCAGTGGACCAGGTGGTCCACTTCAGCTTCTTTGCATAGGGAGCACTTACTGTCTGTTTCTGTCTTCTCAATTCTGACTTTGTATACATTTCTCCTTAAGGCTTCATTTTGCACAGCCAGAATTAATCCTTTGGTCTCTTTCTTTAACTTTCCTGCTTTTAGCCGCCATTATTATTATTATTATTATTATTATTATTATTATTATTATTATTATTATTATTATTATTATTATTATTATTGTTAATTATATCTTTAGTGAGATTCACAGCCTTTGGGGCTGGTTGGTAGCTCAACAGCTCAAGTCCTAACCAAGGACCTAGGATCTGTTCAGGTAGCATCGGAGGATATAAGCTGTTCCAAGTAGGGTGGTTTTTTGTAGAATCAGGGTATTCAAGTCTGATAAATTCAGGATTTCCAAATAGCGAGGCAGCCCTTTAGGTATTGCTCCAAGGGCTCCAATTACAATTGGGATAACACACGATTTCTTTTTCCAAAGTAGCTCAACTTCAATTTGAAAGTCCCGAAACTTTGTGATTTTTTTCTTGCTGCATATCTACAATTTGTGCATCACCAGGTATTGCAATGTCAATGAACCAAACCCTTTTCTTCTCAACTATTGTTATGTCGGGCATGTTGTGAGCCAAGTGCCTGTCCGTCTGAATTCTGAAGTACCACAAGATCTTGACTTTTTCATTCTCCAGAACCTTTTCAACCTGATGTTCCCAGTAGTTGTTACTATACTCAAATCCAAACTTTTGGCACAGTTTCCAGTGAGTGGTTTTAGCAACTCGGTTATGGCGTCCTAAGTAGCTATTTTTATTTATTATTATTATTAAGTAGATGATGATGATGATGATGATGATGATGATGATGATTCATTGCACAATCTGCCAGATGTTCAGATTGGGTTTGGGGCATTGTTGCCTACCTATCAAGTCCTTCCCAAGGACCTGGGATAGGCAGATCTGGATGTTTGACAGTGTTACAAATATTGTTGTAGGATATTCCAAAACTCTGCCAAGCCATGGTATGTTACAGGCTTCATTAAACCAGGATTGGGAGATAGGGGAAACCACGGTTTCCAAGAAGGATTGTGCGAATTGCATAGGAAGCAATTTTTTGCTGCAAGGGGAAAAGCACAACAAAAACAAAAAACAGACAGGATAGATTGGAGAGGAATTTTTTTGGCATCCGTTTATTCTTACAGCCTTTCTCCAACCCTGCCCTCCCCACAAATGCTTCAAGGATCTCAGTTTATTGGTAGTGGGGGGGGGCACAGCCATCCTATCTTGCCCCCCTCCCAAGCAATTCAAGGGAAGGAAAGCTGATTTCCAATGCTTCAGGTGGCATTAAAATGAGGAAGCCCACTCCCTCCGCAGCCCCCAGTATGTAAAATACATTTGGCGCCTGAAAGATGGACGGCTGCCTGTTTTAAATTACATTTACTGGGGAGTTGCTGCATAAATGAGACCCAGGATCCATTAGCCTTGCAGACAACTGTAAAAATAACAGCAGGCTGAACTTCATCCGTTTATCAACCCAGGCAGATAGGTTGAATACTTGGATGTTATTCAAGGTTAAACTTGGAAGTTATTCATGGTTTTATGTTTCCAGGCAAAATTAACGCCTCTGCTTCATATCCTGAGAACTATGTTTCACAACCGTGGGAACTTTAAAATGTGTGGATTCCACTTGCAGAATTCCTTGGCCGGTGTGTTTAAGATGTATGGACTTCAACTCCCAGAATTCCCCAGCCAGCATGCTTAAGATGTATGGACTTCAACTCCCAGAATTCCCCAGCCAGCATAGCTTACTCTCTTGTAATCCCTTTCTCTGCAATCTCTCCATTTTGGGAGATTAAGGGGGGGGAAAGAAACAGACACGGCTGGCTGGAGAATTCTGGGAGTTGAAGTCCACAAGTCTTAAAGTTGCCAAGTTTGGAGACCTCTACTTTAAGATATGGGGAATTCTGGGAGTTGAAGTCCACAAGTCTTAAAGTTGCCAAGTTTGGAGACTTCTACTTTAAGATATGGGGAATTCTGGGAGTTGAAGTCCACAAGTCTTAAAGTTGCCAAGTTTGGAGACTTCTACTTTAAGATATGGGGAATTCTGGGAGTTGAAGTCCACAAGTCTTAAAGTTGCCAAGTTTGGAGACCTCTACTTTAAGATATGGGGAATTCTGGGACTTGAAGTCCACCCATCTTAAAGCCACCAAGGTTGAGAAACACAACTTTAGACACAGCTGCCTGGCTGGGACTCAAAACCCATGATGCACCACCCCTCTATTCAAGGAATGCCCTCTTTGCAAGGCAGAGCAAAGCTTCCACAGCCCAGCCTAACCCTCTTTCTCTCCCGCAGATCCTCCTCGGTCTCCCTCCCTGGCCTTGTTCCAGGAGACCCAGAGGGGCCAGCTAGCCATTGTCCATTGCACGGTGGACAGCAACCCCCAGTCCACGCTGAAACTTTTCCGGGAGCAGCAACTCCTGGCCACCACCAGTTCCCACTCGGCGCCCAACCAACGGATCGGCATCGTGGCCACACGCAACTCCTTGAAGCTGGAGATCCAGAACATCACGCCGGAAGATGAGGGAGAGTATCAATGCGTGGCCACCAACAAGTACGGGAATGCCACCACCTCCAGCGTCTTCAGGAGCCAAAGTAAGTGTGTGTGTGTGGAGGGGTGGTGATGTTGCAGTGCGTACAAAGCCTCCTTAGAAAGGCCAGAGTTTCTGGGAGGGAATCTATAACATTCTTCTTTATAAAATTATACATTCTGATAAACATGTATACATGCACTTATAGTCTTTGGAGAAAGGGCAGAGAAGAGCAAGTAAGAGGCTCAAAGGCAGCCAGTTATTCAGCCAGTTCTGACCAGTCCTGGAGAACTAGTAACGGACATTTTGAGTAGTTGGGAGAACCAGCCAATACCACCTCCAACTGGCCCCACCAACCCCATCTCTTCTCTGCCTCCCATCGAGTCCCAGCCGATCGGCTGGGTCTCCTTTGGTTACCCTGCACAGGGGAACGGAGCTGGAAAGCAGGTTAGTGGGGTGGGGAGGGAAGGGGGATTTTGCAGTCACCTTCCCCCAGGAGTGGGAAGGAATGGAGATGGTACAGTATCCTTCCCCTGCCATGCCCACCAAGCCACGCTCACCAAGCAATGCCACCCCCCACCAGGCCACGCCCACAGAACTGGTAGTATAGAAAAGAAATTGAATCCCACCACTGATCAAAGGCCTGGAGGCTAAAACATAGAACACTTGCAGGAATTGGGTAGGGCCAGTATAGAGAAAAGAAGGACTAGGGGGGGACATGATAGCAGTATTCCAGTATTAGAGGGGCTGCCCCAAAGAGGAGAGGGGTCGAGTTATTCTCCAAAGCACCAGAAGGCAGGACAAGAAGCACTGGATGGAGACTAATCCAGGAGAGAAGGAACCTAGAATTGGGGGGAAACTTCCTAACAGTGAGGACAATTAACCAGTGGAACTGTTTGCCACCAGAAGTTGTGGCTGCTCCATCACTGAAGGGTTTTTTTTTTGTTTTGTTTTTTTTTTGTGGCGGCCATTACTGACCGCTGCTCCACCGCCTTGGGAAAAAGGAGTTTTGCCGGCTGAGGAGGGGGTTTGTGATACCCCCAAGCCCCTGCCCGGATCTCCTCTCTCTTCGTCTGCCTCTACGGGGCAACCATAT
>NC_142012.1:5986201-6071201 GCF_049901735.1 Notechis scutatus
TGGTTGGATGAGATGAGAGAGACAGGCAGACAGATAGAAAGAGGGAGAGAACAGTCAACAGTTTAAGCTAAACATAACACTAATCTTCGAATCCCTCTGTTAACTGAAACCAAGGCCTCTGTGCAGCATCGACTCACAAAACAGGAGGGCGAGCGAGGGTGACCTTGGGAGACCATTTGGATCAAAATCTCTCACCTTGCAACCCTGCCAACCTCTCTTCCTTTTGTGTGTTTCCTCCCCTCCCAAAAGATGCTCCAAGCCTGCCCGTGATGACCTCTTTCCTGGAGACCCAAGGTGGACACCTGGGCATCATCCAGTGCACAGTGGACAGCGACCCTCCCTCGGAAATCGCTCTGTACAAGGGCGACGTCCTTGTGGGTTCCAACAGCCCCGTCCAGTTGGACACCGACTCCAGAATCCGGGCGACCTCCTCGCCTAACACCCTGAAGGTGACCATCCAGGAGCTGAGGTTGGACGACGAAGGAGAATACGTGTGCTCGGCTCAAAACCGCTATGGAGACACCATGACCACCATGGAGTTCACTGGAGAAAGTGGGTCAATGGGAATCTTCCTCCCCACTCTGGTTAGGGGGCGAACCTGAGCAGAACATAGGGATAGAATTGCTGGCTCTGGAGCTGTTCTGCAAAAATGGCAAAGGCAATTATGGGATGCATTAATAAAAATGTAACTCCTAAATTGTGGCATGTCAGGAGTAGGAGGAGGAGGAGGAAGAGGAGGAAGAGGGGAAGGAGGAAGAGAAGACAGAGAAGGGAGAGGGGTGGGGGAGGACTGTGTCCTCTGAGCTTAATGGGATTGTTGTTGTTTTTTTGCAGACGTTTCATTACCCAACTAGGTAACATCATCAGTGCTAGAAGGGAATGGGGTTTGCAGGGAGGAGGAGAGGGAGGAAGAGGCAGAGGAGGAGGAGGAGGAGGAGGAAGGACTGTGGGGTCCTTGGTGCTCTCTGAGCTTGGTGGTTTTCTTGCAGACGTTTCATTACCCAACTAGGTAACATCATCAGTGCTAGAAGGGAATGGGATTTGCAGAGAGGGGGAGGGGAGGGGAAGGATGAGAGGGAGGGGAAGGAGAGGGAGGGGAGGGGGAGGATGTGGGGGAAGGGCTGTAGGATCTTTGGTCTTCTCTGAGCTGGGTAGTTTTCGTGCAGACCTTTTATTACCCAACTAGGTAATGCCATGAATGTTAGAAAGAAGTGGGGTTTTCTCTCTATTTATATATAGTGACTTGCCCTCCCACCAACATGTGATATAAACTGTCCCCTCCCTTCTAGCACCGATGTTGTTACGTAGTTGGGTAATAAAACATCTGGAAAAAAACCCCACCAAGCTTAGAGAGCAGCAAGGGACCTATATGTGCCCTCCTCCTCCTCCTCTTCCTCCTCCCCCTTCTTCTCCCCCTCCCCTTCTCTGCAAAGTCACTCCCTTCTAACACTGATGTTGTTATCTAGATGGGTAATAAAACGTCTGCCAAAAAAAGACATACCAAGCCCAGGATCCCTCAGACGGGGGGAAAGCTTCCTCAGAATTGATATTGAGCAACACCTTTGTTTCCCTTCTTCCCTTCCCTTCTTCTTCCACCCACCCACCCAACCTCCAGCCACCAGCATCACCATCACCCCGTCTCCAGAGGTCCACGAAGGTGACGCCGTCCGTCTCTCCTGCACTCTCAGCGGGAACCTCCCAGCCTCGGCCAACTTCTCCTGGTTCAAGGAGGGTCTCCTTCTGCCGGGGGTCTTCGGGGATTCCCTGCTCTTGGAACACGCAGCCGTGGGGGACGCCGGAGCATATAAATGCCGAGTGGAATATCCCGGAGCCAGCAAGATCTCCAGCTCAGCCTCACTCTCTGTGTTGTGTAAGACCACCCCCTTGGCCTTCCCCATTTTACTCAAAACGACATACAGGGGTTGTCCTCGAAGTACAACCGTTCGTTTGTTGAACGGCAGGCTGGGCTGCTGGAGGGGTTCAGAGGGGTTCGGGAGAGCCCCTAGTTAAGATTCTGCGCAGTTCGGAGAACCGCCCCCCTAAATTGCACTCCTGGCTGGCCACGCCCACCCCTTCCCTCCCCTCCCATGAGTCCCCACATGACCCATTTTGGATGCAGGGAAGTGCAGGGGGTGCACGGAGGCTCAGGGAGGGTGAAAAACGGGCCTCCCGGAAGTTCGAGAAGGCCGGAAATGGGCCTGTTTCCAGTTTTCAAAGAGCCTCCTGAGCCCGGGGAAGCTGTTTTCACCCTCCCGGAGGCCTCAGGAAAGCCTCTGGAGCCTGGGGAGGGCAAAAATGCCTCCCCACCCACCGTGGACTAGGCCCGTGATGGTGAACCCTTGGCCATTTGTGTGGGCACGCAAGACCTAGCCAAACATACCTGCACTGCGCATGCGTGCGCCTCCCAGCTGATTTTTGGCCCGTTTGAGGCCATTTTCGCCCTCCCAGAGGCTCGAGAGGCCGAAAACGGGCCTTCTGGAAATACCAGAAGTGCCGAAACGGGCCCATTTTCGGCCTCCTGAGGCTTCCGAGGTTTCCCTCGAGCCTCCGGGAGGATGAAAATGGCCACAAACGGGCCGAAAATCATACTCGTATTTATGATGGTTGTGGTGTCCCCCTGGGGGGGGTGTCACATTACACCCCCCTTTTGCGACCTTCTGACAAGAAAAGCCAGTGGGGGAAGACCCATTTGCTGAACAACCTTGTGACTAACTGGAACGGCGGCAGTCGTTCGTTTAACAACTGTAGCAAGGAAGGTCCTAAAATGGGGTGAAACGCACTTAACTCCGGTCTCAGCCACAGAAATTTGGGGGCTTTGTTTTGGTCATAAATGGAGGACTACCTGTACATCTTAAGATGGCCGAGGTTGCGAAACACCGATTATCTCATCTCCAAATTTTTGTTTTTCGAGCCTTCCTGAAAATCCGTTCTAAAATCCCTTTACAAACCCCCTGCTTGTTTCCAGACAAGGATGGCTTGGGCCACTTCTCAAAAATAATTAGAATAATAACAGAATAACAAGAGTTGGAAGGGACTTTGGAGGTCTTCTAGTCCAACCCCTTGCTCAGGCAGGAAACTCTCTACCACCTCAGACAAATGGCTGCCCAATCTCTTCTTGAAAACCTCCAGTGATGGAGCACCCACAACTTCTGGTGGCAGGCTGTTCCACTGGTTAATTGTTCTCACTGTCAGGAAATTCCTCCTCAGTTCCAGGTTGCTTCTCTCCTTGATTAGTTTCCATCCATTGCTTCTGGTCCTGCTTTGGAGAATAGGTTGCACTAGCGGTGGGATTCAAATTTCTTAACAACCAGTTCTGTGGGCGTGGCCTAACTTGTGGATGGGGCTTGGGGGTCATGTGACTGGCCGGGCATGGCTTGTATGTAAATATTGTAAATATTTATGTAAATATTTAATATTTTTATTTCAAAAAGAGCAACTTTTACCCAAAATCAGGCAAAGCAGGCAGGTAGATTGAGTTGCTCATAGAATCACAGATTCATTCAGAGATCTATCTATCTCCAATCGGCTACCTGAGCCTGTCACATAAAATTTGCTAGCCAGTAAACTCACAAAATTAACTCACAACACACCATGTATGTAAATATTGAATTATTTTTTTTATTAAAAAAAAGAGCAACTTTTACCCCCAAAGCAGGCAAAGCAGGCTGGCAGATTGAGTTGCTCACAGAATCACAGATTCCCTAAGAGATCTATCTTTCTGCCATCGGCTACCTGAGTCTGCATTGAAAAATAGAAGCTTCAGTCCTAAGGAAGGTTCAGCTCTGCTTTTAGATGAGGTAAAAAAAACAAGAAATGCAATGATTTCCTGTTTTCTAGCTCATCTAAATCTCCGGGCACAGCAGAACAGCTGATGGTCAGGGGGGAAAAAAAAGGAAAAATAGTAACTTAGCAGGCAAGTTTGATGGTGTGCATGCCAGGTAAGGAGTGAGTGGACAGGGACAGGAGGGACGGGGCCAGCCAGTGGTGCAATTTGCAGTTCTCCAAACTGGGCAGAATCATAACAACCAGTTCAATAGAACCGATCCAAACCAGTAGAATCCTACCTCTGGGTTGCACCCCCCTGTCCCAAAGGTGCTTTTTTTTCAAGAGGCAACTGGACTTTCTGGGTTTTCTTTGAAGACGTTTCCCTTCTCATCCCAGAAGCTTCTTCAGCTCTGGCTGTAGGGTGGGGAACGGAAGGATTTATACTCTTTGCAGACAGCTGGTCATTTGCATCCTTTTAAAGGGTCATTGAGGCCACTTGGTGTCCCAACGGTGCTTTTTTTCACGAGGCAACTGGACTTTCTGGGTTTTCTTTGAAGATGTTTTGCTTTTCATTCAAGTATCTGAGCTGAAGAAGCTTCTGGGATGAGAAGCGATTATCATCGGAGCTAGTAAAATACCACCGCTGGCCCCTGCCTTTTCCTGTCCTATATTTCCTTCGTTTGTTGCTCAGCTGATAGGCACACCAGAGCAGATTGCCACAACTCAGCTTTTTTACTTACCAGAGCTGACAGTAAGGCAAGTTTTCACGCTTAAGAGTGCCCGTTTTACGAACACTCCGCATGCGCGAAGTATTTTAGAACACTAAGCACGCGCCCACAGAACCGGGAGTTAAAATATTTTGAATTCCACCCCTGGATGTGACCCTGATGTGTGCCCTCCAATCGTGTGCCTTCTGCTCTTGCTGGACTTGCATTCCCAACTGATCTCGTATCTGTCAACTCACAAAACATTCCTATGCCTGTTTTAGTAGTTGCCATTAAAAAAAAGGGGGGGGAGGAAGGAAATCTGGAAGAGCAGTGCAGCAGTTGAAAGCGAAAGTACATTCCAACTCTTATCTTTCAAAGATTGTAGCTAAACTACCAGAGCTTTTGCCCGGGAATATATTTCATTGGAGAATGTGATTGATGACACCCAGCCCGTAATTGGAGAATGTGATTGATGACACCCAGCTCGTAATTGGAGAATGTGATTGATGACACCCAGCCTGTAATTGGGGAATGTGAATGATGACACCCAGCCTGTGAACGTGCTTCATTGGAGAATCTGATTTATGACACACCCATGGGGGAGGGGGAGAAACAGGGTCACAGGGGACTGTAAATTATGTATGCCAGAGTTGACTTGCTATCAGGATTCCAGCAATCACTCTAATTAAATCATGATTCTCAAGCCAAACTTCAAAAAACTTCAAAGCATTTATTAGAGGCGACATGCAGGGCAGTGCCAGAATGTTGCCTCTAATAAATCCTTTGAAGTTTTTTTTTTTGAAGTTTGGCTCGAGAATCCTGATTTAATTAGAGCGATTGCTGGAATCCTGACAGCGGATTCCCGCATCTCAGCTGTTTTGCTTACTAGCGCTGATGGTAAGGTAAGTTTTCATGCTTAAGAGTGCCCATTTTAGAATGTGAAGCGCGTGCCCACAGAACCGGTAGTTAAAAATATTTTGAATTCCACCCCTGGAGGGCACCCCTGATGTGTGCCCTCGAACTGTGTGCCTTCTGCTCTTGCTGGCCTTGCATTCCCACCTGATGTCTGTCTGTCAACTCATAAAACATTCCTATGACTGTTTATTAGTTGCCATAAAAAAGTGGGGGGAGGAAGGAAATCTGGAAGAGCAGTTTGAAAGTAAAAGTACATTCCAACTCTTATCTTTAAAAGATTGTAGCTAAAATACCAGAGCTTTTGCCCGGGAATATATTTAATTGGAGAATGTGATTGATGACACCCAGCCCCGTGAATGTGATCAGTTGGAGAATCTGGTTTATGAGACACCCAGAGGGGAAACAGGGTCACAGGAGACTGTAAATTATGTAGGCCAGAGTTGACTTCTGTCATGCCCTTGTAGGAGTCTGATTCTGAGGGGGAGATTGAGCAGCTGACAGGGAGTGGGAGTGTGGCTCTGGTGGCTGTGGAAGAAATGGGGGAAGGGCACAGTCCGGCTGGGCATTCAGAGGAAGACCCAGGCCCACTCCCTCTTCATCCTAGGGCATGCAGGGAGGAACGGAGAAGGGAGCAACATGGCTTACGGGAGAGAAAAAGGCCCTGATCCATTTCATGAGTTGCAGCTGGGAGAACAGGATATAAGTGGGGCATTTGCACACATCTCCTTGCTGGAAGCAAAGTGTGCATTATCTTGGTCGAGGTTTTTGGAAGAGTTTGATCTCCCACCGAGGATAATTGGACATTGGAGGCATTAAAGGGAATTTATTCTACTTTTGTGACTTTGTTATTTGTGTGTCATGCCCCGGGTCATCACAGCTTCATACAGGGCAGTGCCAATATGTCTAATAGATCCTTTGAAGTTTTTTGAAGTTTGGCTCAAGAATCATGATTTAATTAGGGTGAATGCTGGAATCCTGACAGCGTCGCCCTAAGTAGGGATGCTCTTTGGTTTCAGATGCCCCGAGGAATCTCCAGGTGTCTGTTTTCACGGAAAGCGAGCGGGGAACCGTGGCTATCTTCCAGTGCTCCGTGGACAGCCATCCTCCAGCCACCTGGGTTCTGCGGAAAGGAGATGTCGTCTTGGCCAGCAGCCACCCAAAGAACGATTCGGCCTCTAATCGGATCAGCATCACAACCGGACCCAACACCATGCGAGTGGAGATGTCGAGGGTTGTGCCGGAAGATGAAGGGAGCTACAACGTTACGGCCACCAACGCGCACGGCGCCGCCTCCAGACAGCTGTACTTCCGGGTGCAAAGTGAGGGCCAGCTTTGTTGTTGTTGTTGTTTTTTCTCACATATTATTTTATTATCAATCTCTATATTCTTTTTTTTTTTAAACAGTTTATTAGTTTTTACAATTAAAAACAACCAACGATACATACACAAATAAACGAGAAAAAAAAGAGAAGGAAGAAAAGAAAGAAAAGAAAAGATTGAAAAGAAAGAAAAAAGAAAGGAAAAGAAGGAAGAAAAGTTAAAAGCATTCTTATTTTTACAGTTTGCAAGATCTTTTTTCATAGCCTTTGATTTATGTCATATACACACACCTATTCTATACATATATCGCTATCTCATTATTATAGGTTAATACTTTCCTCTTATGCCTTATGGTACCTAATTTATCTTTGATCAATCCAATTATACCAACAATTCCAACTATCATAATATAGTGAAGTATCTTTGTTTTTTAGTGCCAAAGTCAGTTTGTCCATTTCTGCACATTGTGAAATTTTATCAATAATCACTTCATCTGGTGGAATTTGATGTTGTTTCCAATATTGAGCGAAGGCTAATCTGGCCGCGGTTAAGATGTGTATTGTTATGTATTTAGCTTTTTTGGAAATTTGTTTGTCAAAGATTCCTAGTAGGAAGGACTCTGGTTTATATTCGATCTGCTCTTTTGTAATTTCTTCCAACCAAGTTTTGAATTTCTTCCAACCAAGTTTTGATTTTCTTCCAGTAATTTTGGGTTTCTGTACATGTCCACCACATTTGGAAAAGGGTTCCTTCTTTTTTCTTGCATTTCCAACAATAAGGACTCATGTTGGGGTGCATCTTCGCTAGTCTCGAAGGAGGGAGATGCCATCTATAAAACATTTTATAAAGATTTTCCTTGTATGCTACCGATTTTGTGATCTTATTATTCCTGCCCCAAACTTTTTCCCATTCCGCTAGTGTAATACTACGTCCTACGTTCCGACTCCACGCAATCATATTTCCTTTTACAATTTCTTCTTCTAATTCTGTTTCTAGTAAATAATTGTAAAATTTTGTTATGTTTTTTTTTGTCCGGTCCTAATAAAATTTTATCTAATTGTTGAAGTTTGTTGTTAATTCCAAATTCTTTCTTGTCTTGTTTGTACCTACTTTGAATCTGAAGGTAAACCCATTGATCAATTTTTGTCCCTGGTCCTGAATTTCCTGCCTCGATTTCAAATTTCCTTGTGGGTCCAATAAGTCTTTATATTTAATCATTTTAGTAATTTCCAGATTGTTTGGGTGAAATCCATATTGGCATTTTTATGTAATGTTTTTTCCGTATTTTCTTCCAAATTGTTAGTAGCGCGTCTCTAATTAAATGTCTATGAAAATATTTTTGACTGGTTTTCCCTACGTCCCATAAGAAAGCATGCCACCCCTTTGTAAGTTGTGGCCTTCTAGAAATAATATTCTTTTATTAGTTAAATTCACCCAGTCCTTCAACCAAACTAACGAGGTGGCCATATAATATAACTCCCAGTTTGGGACTGCTAACCCTCCTCTGTTCTTCATATCTTGCATTGCTTTTACGTTTATTCTGGGTTTTTTCCCTTGCCAAATAAATTTGAGGGTTATTTTGTTAAGTTCTTCGAAGAACTTTTTGTGTAATTTAATTGGGATCGTTTGGAATAAGTATAGAAATTTGGGGAGAATGTTCATTTTAATGGTTTCCTACCTAATAGTGAAATTTGAAGTTTACTCCATGATTCTAAATCTTTCTTTACCTGATGTAACAATTTGTCATAATTATTTTCTTTAAGTGACTTACAGTGTGGTGTTAACCAAATTCCTAGATATTTCACTTTCTTTGTCACTTGTATTTCCATTGTTTCTTCTAATTCTATTTTCTGTTTTTCTGTTAAATTTTTGGTCATTAATTTGGTTTTTTTCCTGTTTATTTTAAGTCCTGCTACTGCTCCAAATTTCTCTAGTTCTTTCATCAATTTTAGTCCCCTATCTATTGGTTCTTCAATGAAGAAAATCATGTCGTCCGCAAATGCTTGCAATTTAAATTCCTCTTTCTTAACCGTTAATCCCTTTATATCTGAATTTCGCCTAATTCGCATTAATAATGTCTCTAATGATAATATGAAGAGCAGAGGAGAGAGTGGGCAGCCCTGTCTCACTCCTTTTTCTATCTTTATTGGGCGAGTGTGTTCCCCGTTTATTATTATATTGGCTTGTTGTGTGTCATAGATAGTTGTTATAATATTTTCAAATTTGGTACCCAGATTCAAATTATAAATTTTTTGAATTAAAAATTGCCAATTCAGATTATCGAAAGCTTTTTCTGCATCTAGGAACATGAGTGCTACTTGTCTCTCAGGGTGGGCTTCATAATATTCTAGTACATCTAATACTATTCTTAGATTATTCTTTATTTGCCTAGTTGGAAGGAATCCGTTTTGATCTTCATGTATATACAAGTTTAGCAATCTTTTTAATCTGTTTGCTATAATAGAAGTGAATATTTTATAATCAGTATTTAGGAGTGAAATCGGCCTGTAATTGTTTATATATCTGGGATCTGTATCCTCCTTCGGGATCAGCGAAATCAGCACACACACACCCCCATGAGTCCAGCATCCTGGCTGCTAGTAAAACGTAATTAAAAACTTCCAACATAAATGGTCCGATTTGTTCTACTATTCCCTTGTAGAGCTCCCTGGGATTCCATCTGGGCCCGGGTTTTGTTATTTTTCTGGTTATCTATTGCTGATTTCAATTCGATTCAATAATGTCTTTATTTAATAGTTCTGCCATTTCTTCCCCAATTACCTTATCTTTAACTTCATCTAAATAGTTCCTTATTCTATCTTCACTAACCTCTTCTTTTTTGTATAGATCTTCAAAGTATTTATGAATGATTTCTTTTTTCTGTTCTATTTCCTGGTATATATCTCCCTTGTTATCTATTAACTGGTATATCATTCTCTTTTCTTTCTTTTTTTTAAATTTATAAGATAGCCATCTTCCTGGCTTGTTGGCATGTTCAAAATAGGTTTGTCTAGTCAAATTTGTAATCATTTTTTCTTGTTCGATTAAATTCAATTTATGTTTAGCTATACTTATCTGGTTTTGCAGTTTTGTATCTTTTGGAGTATTCTGTAGTAGTGTTTCTAGCTCCTTAATTCTTTGTTGTAGTTTATTTTGTTGGGAATATTTTTCCTTATTTCTCTGGGCATTATAAGAGATTGTTATACCTCTTATTACCGCCTTCATTGTATCCCATATGTTTTGTTTTGTAGTTTCTCCATTATCGTTTTCTTTTATTAAAAAGTTTAATTCCTCCTTTAATTTATTGATGTATTCTTTCTCTTTTATTAATTGAGTGTTTAACGTCCATCTTTTCTTTGGTTTTACCCTATCCTTCCATATTATCTGAATTGGGTTATGGTCTGCCCATTCACTGGGCAAAATTTCCACTTCTTTTATTTTGTTTGCTATTTCCCCATTCATCCATGCCATATCTATCCATGTCCATGTTTGGTGGGGATTTGAATAGAATGTAAACTGTTTTTTTCCAGGATGTAGTCTTCTCCATATATCTGTCAAATTTAGCTCTTTCATCATTTCCCTGCAAATCTTAGGGAGCTCTCTTTTCCCCTTTTTATTTTTCCCGCTGTTGCTGTGGTCTTTTTGATATTCAACAATAGAATTGAAGTCCCCTATAATACAGATGTTTTTTTGTTACAATTCAACCATTTTTCCATATAGGTGTTTAAAAAACTCTTTTTGGTCCCCGTTCGGGGCGTAAATTACTACTAAAAGAATTGGGATGTCATTAATCCACATCTGCAAAACCAGAGTCCTTCCTTCCAAATCCGACCATATTGGCTCTGCTTTTAAATCCTCTTTTACATATACTGCAATTCCTTTCTTTTTACACTCGTCTGCTGGTGTGGTAAATAACTTTCCTAATTTCGGGCATTCTAAATATTTTTCATCTTTCTTAATTATGTGCGTTTCTTGTAGGCATGTTATATCGGCCTTTTGTTTGATTAATTTAGTTAATATCCTTTTTCTTTTATTCGTTGAATTTAAACCGTTTATATTTATTGATAGTAATTTTTTTTCTTCTCCCATTTATTTAGTTCTGTTTCGCTCTTTGGCGTGTAACAGCTCCTGTTTCTCCTTGCGTTTGTGTTTGTGTGATTCCTTCTGTCTTTTGTTGCGAATGAGTGTCCTCTTGGTTCCCTACAGATCTGATTCTATTTTTATGTCCACCGTATTCTTCTTGAGAATTTGTCTCTGATTCCTCCCTACTACTTTGCTCCTGTGGGCCCACCATCCGTTCATAAAAGTCCTGAGCTTTTTCCATGGTGTCTATTTTAATTTTCCTCTCTTTCCACGACACTAGCATCCCTTCTGGTATAAGCCATTTGAATGTAATTCTTTTTTGGTTTAAATAAGCTGCCAGAAATTTGTAATCGCGCCTTTGTTCCCTTACTCTTCTCGGAATCTGTTTAAGAATTATAATTTCTTTTTCTTTATACGTTATTGTTTTATCTCTAGAAATTCTATATATCATATCACGGGTACATGTTCTGGTGAATCGTATGTGAACTTCCCTGGGGCATTTGTGTCGTCTTGCGTAATTTGTATTGACCCGGTAAACTTCATCAAACTCTTTTTGGATATCATCTCTGTCCTTCTTCAAAAGGCCGGACAGTATTTCTGCCATCAAGTATTCCAGGTCTTCCTCTTTTGATTCCGACACATTTTGAAATCTTAAGTAAGTTGCCGCCTTGTCCATCTCTAGGAGGACCAATGAGTCATCCATTTCTTTACTCATGTTTTTAAGATCTTCATCCACTCTTTCTAATTCCTTTTCCGTTCGGTCAGTTCTTTTTTCTACCTCTTTTATTATAACTTCATTTTTCTCCAAGGCCTGTTGCAGTACTCCCACTTTATCCTCTACTTTAAAGATGTCCGCCTTCATTTCTGCCTTTAATTTCCCCATCTCTTCCTTCAGTTCATTAATATCTGCTCTTGTTTCACTGTGGTTTTTAGTCATTGTTTCTTGCAGTTTTGTCAATGAGTCCTGTAAAGTTAGAAACATTGCTTGGATGTTGGCATTCGAGATGCTAGTTTGCTTCTCTATTGGTAGTGTTTCCTCTATTGTTTTTTGCACCATGGGTGAGGTTGTTGCTAAAGTAGTTGTTATTGTGGGGTTGACCTTTCTGCCAGTTTTCAACGCTGTAGTAGTTGTAGAAGTCATTTCCTGTAAAATTTGTTTTTGTTGTTGTACAATGCTAAGTATATTGTTCCAAATTGGCATTCAGTGTTCTTAAATCTATTACTAGAATTGATCAAGATCTATCAATCTGTTAAATAATTGTATTCTTAACTAATTAATAAGATAAATCTGTATTTCACTGATTTAACTTAAATGTAAAGTAAGCTTAGTTACAAAAAATGTTGCATTCCTAAATATTCCTAGATATGATCACACAATGCAATATGATATTAAACTAGAGAACTCTAAAATTGTTAATTAATCAATACCCAATATTCCTACTATCCCCCCTATATTCCCACACAAAATATAGCAATCTTTGTTATTAATAACTTAACTAAATTAATTAATCCAATATTTAACTGTTAGGGATATACACCCTAGCAGAACGTGCAACGGCAGTCTAGCAGACAGGCAGGTATGTGAGATAATAATGTTATAGTAGCTTACACTCAGTAAGACAGATACACTGTGCAAGTTAAATAGTTTTTATTCCAGCAATAGTTATAGCATAGTCAAACAGTCCATAAGTCATACACTAAGTTCAGTCAGTCCGGGGGTTATTCAGTTTGCAAAGTCCAGTGTCGAAAAAGAGTTCATTAAACTTACAATCAATCAGTCCAGTGATATATCTCTTTTGCAGTCAGAGATATGAAGAAAATCAAACCCCTTTTCTTCTCTCAGCAAACACGCAGTTATCACCATCAATTCATCATTGTCAGCATTCCAGTAAAAGCCAGGGACAAACAGTGAGCTCTCTTGCTCCCTCTTATGGTGATTTTACAACCGCACCCAAAATACTTGGTTTACAGTTTAAAGTGATACATACACTTAAACTAACTAACATAGTTTATATATTATTTTACCCAAACTAAGTTAGGTAACCAATGTTATCCCTAACATTAACAACCTAATATAATGTGCATATCTATCAAGAGAGAATCAAAGAAAAAGCATAATTCAACATAACATGATATCAACTGATAGGAAGGAAGGGAGAATATTTTAAGTAAATATATGCGCAAAGAGGAAAGTAAAAAAGAAAGAAAGAGAAGCTCTAGAAATATAATTTTTAGTTTTCACTTTTCAATTTGGGAGCTTTCACTTTAAGCACACCGGAAATGGAAGGTGAAAAGCTGCTGAGTAACAGCTACGATTAAACAACGTTCTCCCTCATTCAAAGGCTTCCAGTTTTTTCAATTGCCCTGATTTCCTTCGAGAGGAGGGAAAAAACGCTGTCTCCTCCAGTGGAGCAATATCCTCAGGTTCCCAGGGATTGTTTGAATAAATTGTGTCCTTTCAGTCAGTTAAGTCTGTTACTTCGTTGCAGCCACCTCAGCTTTCTAAATGCCCTTCCCGGATCAGCTTAGTTCTGCTTTCTGGCTCCGGTTGTAAAAGGATCTGCTCAAATGCAAATGGTAACTAGATCTTTTCAGTCACTTTGTGATGCTGGATTCCTCTTTAAATCTTTGTTATTCCACCTCTCTTCTCGCTTTTGGCCGCTTTCTCTTAGGGCTCCCAACAGACGCTCTTAAACAATATATCACAGCCTAAAGTCAATCTGTACTCTTCCAAATTTCTTCTCCGCCACTAACTTTAATCATCACTCTCTTTCCCAACGAACTTGCAAACTGTCACTCACTCTTTCCTTCACATCGGTGGCAGTCAGGACTTCGGAGCCTCCATTAACACGGGGCTATTCTTGATCGTAGGGCTCTGGAGGGTTTCCTCTTCGTTGCAGGGGGGTTGCCTTCCCCACCCTACGATCCGAGGTTCCCCCACACCGGCACGGGTCTCTCCAGGACTCGAGCACCCCGAAAGATCGCACCAAACTCAAGAAAAGGTTAGCTGAAACCACAGCGGATTTCTGCCCCTCTGCTCGTCCTTGCCTTGCCCCGAGGGCTTTGTTAGTCACTCTTGCAGCGGGAGCTTTGGTGGGGGGGTGAATGCCAAACCCACATGCCTTCACAGGTAGTCCTCGACTTACAACGGTTCATTTAGGGATTGTTCAGTTACAACGGTGCTGGAAAAAATGGACCTGGGACCGTTTTTCACTCGTAAGACCGCTGTGGCATTCTCCTGTGGGTCTCTGTGGTCAAAGTTGGGACGCTGGGCAACGGGCTCAGACTTGTGACAGCTGTTGCAGTGTCCCTGGGGGGAGTCGAGGGGGGGGGTCACGTGATCCTCTTTGGAGAGCTTCTGGCCAGGAAAGTCAGTGGGATTCACTTCTCAGCTGCATGAGTCCCTTAACAGCTGGAGGGGTTCAATGAACAACTGGGGCAAGGAACATCGTAAAAAAATGGGGCAAAAATTCACTTAATGACGGTCTCGCTTCCCAACTGAAATTTTGGGCTGAGTTGGGGTCGTAAGTCAAGGAATAACTGTATTACGGTCTTTGAACATCCTTTACGATTTAATAGCAATTAGATAGAGATAGATAGAGATAAGATGGATGGATGGATAGATAGATGATAGATAGATAGATAGATAGATAGATAGATAGATAGATAGATAGATAGATGATGGATGGATAGATAGATATGATAGATAGTCAAAAATATTTCCATAGACATTTAATTAGAGACGCACTATTAACAATTTGGAGGAAAATAAGGAAAAAACATTATACAAAAGTACCAGTATGGATTTCAACAACGGAGGCAATGATTCACCCAAACAATTTGGAGCTTACCAAAATGATTAAATACAAAGACTTATTAGACCCACAAGGAAATTTGAAACCGAGGCTGGATCTTCAGGAGCAAGGACATAAAATTGATCAATGGGTTTACCTTCAGATTCAAAGCAGATATAAACAAGACAAAAAGAATTCGGAATTAATAACAAACTGCAACAGTTAGATAAAATTTTATTAGGGTCAAATAAAAAAACATAACAAAATTTTATAACTACTTATTAGAAACAGAACTAGAAGAAGAAATTGTAAAAGGAAATATGATTGCTTGGAGTAAGAACGTGGGCGCAGCATCACATTAGTGGAATGGGAGAAAGTTTGGGGCAGAAACAATAAGATTACCAAATCGGCAGCATACAAGGAAAATCTTTATAAAATGTTTTATAGATGGCATCTCCCCCTTCGAGGTTAGCGAAGATGCACCCCAACATGAGTCCACATTGCTGGAAGTGTAGGAAAAAAGAAGGAACCTTTTTCCATATGTGGTGGTCTTGTGCAGAAACCCAAAAGTATTGGAAGAAAATCAAAACTTGGTTGGAAGAAATCACCAAAGAGCAGATCGAATACAAACCAGAGTCCTTCCTACTAGGGATTTTTGATAAGCAAATTTCCAAAAAAGCCAAATACATAACAATACACATTTTAACAGCGGCCAGATTAGCCTTCGCTCAACACTGGAAACAACATAAAATTCCATCAGAAGAAATGATTATTGAAAAAATCTCAAAATGCGCAGAAATTGATAAATTGACTTTGGCGCTAAAAAACAAAGACACTACGATAGCTGGAATTGTTGGTATAATTGGATTGACCAAAGATAAATTATATATCATAAGGCATAAAAGAAAAGTATCAACCCATAATAACGAGGTAGCGATATAAGTTAAAAACAGGTGTGGTTATATGACACAAGTTAAGGTTATGAAAACAAAAGAAGATCTTGCAAACTGTTAAAATAAGAATACTTTTTATTTTGTAACCTCTTTCTTTCTTTCTTCCCCTTTCTTTTTCTTTCTTTTCTCAAAATTCTTTCCCTCTCTTCCTCTTCTCTCTTTTTTTCTTTTTCTTTCTTTTGCTTATTTGTGTATGTATTGTGACTGGTTTTAATTGTAAAAATTAATAAACTATATTTATATATATAAAAAAGATAGATAGATAGATAGATAGATAGATGGAGATAGACAAAGAGACAGACAGACAGACAGATAGATGATAGATAGATAAGACAGGAGAGAGAGGGAGAGGGAGAGGATTTCCCCTTTGCTTCTGGTCATTTACTTCCTTCCCTTCCCCTTCCCTCCCCCTCCCTATTCCCCTCCTCCTCCTCCTCCTCCCTGCTTCCTCTTGTTTTTTCTTCCTCCTCCTCCTCCTCCTCCTCCCCCTTCTTCTTCTTCTTCTCCTTCTACTTCTCCTTCTTCTTCTCTCCCCCCTCCCGCTCCTCCCTCCTCCTCCTCCTCCTCCTCCTCCTTCTTCTTCTTCTTCTCTCCCCCTCCCGCTCCTCCCTCCTCCTCCTCCTCCTCCTCCTCCTTCTTCTTCTTCTTCTTCTTCTCCTCCCCTCCTCCCTCCTCCCTCCTCCTCCTCCTCCTCCTTCTTCTCCTCTCCCCCTCCCCTCCCTTCCTCTTGTCTCTTCCTCCTCCTCCTTCTCCTCCTCCTCCTCCTCCTCCTCCTCCTCCCCCTCCTTCTCCTCTTTCTAAATGCAAAGATGCCCGTCCTCCAGTTATTCCTCAACATATCTTTCCATTTTTCCTATTCTCTCCTCCCGGGGATCCAGCGGCCCGGATCCTGGTCAGCCCATCCCCCATGGTGCTGGAAGGGGAGCAGGTCAGCCTCACCTGTGACGTGATGGGAAGCCTCCCAGAGGATGCCAGCTTCTCCTGGTACCGGAACAGCAAGCACCTCCAAGGGCTCACCGACGGCACCCTCACCCTCCTGCCCATAAGCCCCCAGGACGCCGGAGCCTATTACTGCAAAGCCCAGACCGCTGACGGGAACAGCCTCAGCACCTCTCCATCCGTCAGTCTAACCGTGTTTTGTAAGTTCCCGAAAGCTGGTTTGTCTCCATATCCATCTTAAATGACAGGCTGGGAAAAGTCTGGATTCCAAACTGGGGGTGTGGGAACAATTAACCAGTGGAAGGGCTTCCCTTGAGAGGTTGTAGGTGCTCCATCGCTGGAAGTTTTTAAGAAGAGACTGGATAGCTGTTTGTGTCGAATGGTAGAGGGTCTCCTGCTGGAGCAGGGGGTCAGACTAGAAGACCTTTAAGGTCCCTTCTAGCTTGGGTGTTCTAAGTGTAGCTTTCCCTTTCAAAACAAAAAAGGGGGGGGTGGGATTCAATCTATTCTCCAAAGAAAATTTTGGTGGTCCGCAAAGAAATGTCTCCCCCAAAACGATTAATCCAGCCGTTAATGGTTGGGAAAGCTGATTCTAGATAAAATGAAGTGCACTTTTGCATGCTTTTAGCTCTGCTTTTCCACTGAATCCTTCCTTAGGGCACCCCCTTGTGAAATATGAAGTCAAAATAAGGACGGTGGGAGGTCTTCCTCCATTCCAGCATGCCTTTCTCCCCCACCTTACACACAGAACTGGGCCCCTCCCAGTTAAACCCATGGAAAACCGATTCCTGGTTGTGCCTTCTACGGCCAGCAGGTGGTGCTATTGGCTTATTTACCAGCCCTGCTGAATACAGAATAACAGAGCTGGAAGGGGCTTTGAAGGTCACCTATCTAGTCCAGGGGTCTCCAAACTTGGCAACTTTAAGACTTGTGGACTTCAACTCCCAGAATTCTCCAGCCGGCAACTTCAGAGTTGAAGTCCACAAGTCTTAAAGTTGCCAAGTTCGGAGACCCCTGATTATAGTCCAATCCCATTGGAGACCTTATACCAGGGGGTCTCCAAACTTGGCAAGTTTGTGGACTTCAACTCCCAGAATCCCCCAGCCAGCATGGCTGCCATAGTATGGGGCTCCAGGAAAAGCCAGCACAGGTTTTTAAGAGTGTAGTGTGAGGTCCCTGGTGTTCTCTGAGCACAGATTTGACTCAAGTTAATTGATAGCGAGATGGACGGCATTAAAAATTTAATAAATTATCATCGATCCTTTCAGACAGCGCCAAGGAGCCCTCAGTTCAAACCTGAGAAATGAACTTTCTCTTCTCTTTAGAAAATATGGCTTCACAGAACCAAATTCCAGAACAGGTCATTTGGTCGGTCCTCCGTAACTGAGGTTAAGCATGCTTGGGATAAACATATGTCCGTCATCTGATAAAAAAAAATAATTCATTCACATAAATAAATCAACAGAAATTAAAAATAATGAAGAAAGAAATTAGAAAGGAAACAAACAAATAGACAAAGACCTCAGAAGGCACACTGGGTGGATCGAGCGCAGTGGTGGGATTCAAAGATTTTTACCACTGGTTCGGTGGGCGTGGCTTAGTGGCGTGCTTTGCAAGCGTGCACACACTTTGCATGTGCATGCGTGTCGAACGCACACTTTGCACAGGCATAGAGGCAATCCGACTTGCCTCCTGCAAGCCTGCACTCTCCTGGTCGCTTCAGCGGCCGCCGCGCAGCACTCTTCCGTGCCGCGCAAAGCAGCTGCGCTTCAAAAGCAGATGATAAAGGTGAGTATGGAAGTCCGGGTGGACAGGTGGGCCCAACAGCAGAGCGGTGCTACCTGTTTGGTCTCCGCTGCTCATCGGCGCTACCAGTTCAGGAGAACCAGGCCGAACCAGTAGAATCACACCACTGATCAAGGGGGTGTTTTTTTTTCTTCTACCAATTTCCTATGTTCTGTTGGGAGCTTGGAGTACGAGAGGAGGGCACCAGGGGTGAGATTCTACCAGTCCGCACCTATTAGCTAGAACTGGTTGTTAACATCCTAAGCAGTTCGGAGAACCAGTTGTTAGAAAAAATTACTGGTCTAATCCTGTAAGGAAGGCAGGAAGGAAACATTCTGGTGTTGCTTACAGAAACTGCCTCTCCATTAACCCTTATTACATTCTTGGCAGGACAATAGTAGACAGTCTAAGATTAAAGTTTTTGGGGTTTGGGGAAGATACCACAGAGTCAGATAAAGTATTCCAGACGTTGACCATTCTGTTGCTGAAGTTGTATTACCCTCAGAGGTGGTATTCAAAAGATTCTGACCGGTTCTGGAGAACCGGTAGCGGGAATTTTGAGTAGTTCAGAGAACCGGCCAATCCCACCTCTGACTGGGCCCACCAACCCCATCTCTCCTCTGCCTCCCATCGAGTCCCAGCTGATCGGCTGGGTCTTCTTTGGTTGCCCTGCACAGCAGAATGGAGCTGGAAAGCCGGGTTAGTGGGATGGGGAGGGAATAGGGGATTTTGCAGTAGATCCTTCCCTTGCCACACCTACCAAGCCACGCCCACAGAACCGGTAGTAAAAAAAAAAGTGGAATCCCACCACGGTTGCAGATGCTTCGCGTGAAAACTAGCCAGCTCAAAGACCCCCAAGGACCCTTCCATCTTTGCAAAGGGCAAGAGGAGATACCGCATCCTTCCATTTATGGAGAACTTCGGCTGAAGGCCTTTTTGATCTGGAGATGTTCCACCTGATAGGGAACCTCCAACTTCTGGATTCCATGCACCTATTGCAATCTGTTTGATTTTTTTTCCCCACAGACCCCCCTCGGAAGCCCCACGTCACGGCTTTCCTCGAGACACCAAGCAGCCGAGTCGCCGTCCTTCACTGCACGGTGGAAAGCAATCCCCAGGCCCAACTGTCCCTACGCAAAGGCCAGGAGCTCTTGGCCACCAGCACGGACTCCGGTCTTGGCCACCCGCTGCGAGTCAAGATTTCCCCCACGTACAACAGCCTGAGAGTGGAGATTTGGGACGTGGTGATGGAAGACGAAGGGGAATACGCCTGTTTGGCCAGCAACCGATACGGCAACGAGAGTGCCAAGATCACCTTCAGAGCGGAGGGTGAGTAGGAAGGAGGGATGCCCTGGTTATCAGCAGCTTCGGGTAAAGGACCGTGCAAGAGATCGGGGGACCCAAAAAAGTCTTGTGCCCAGAAATCGCATGGGGGAAGTCAGGGAGGTTTGTGGAGAAGTGCCTTTTGGCTATGTCCCCAAGCAGCCTGGGCTCCGATGCCAGCTGAATTTGAGAAGGTATTCTCAATGTGAGGCTTCAATTTGACATCAAAAGCCAGTATGGTTTCTTCAGATGTTTCATGACCCAACTAGGTAACATCATCAGTGCTAGAAGGGAAAGGAGGAGGAGGAGGAGGAGGAGGAGGAGGAGGAGGAGGAGGAGGAGGAGGAGGAGGAGGAGGAGGAGGAGGAGGAGGAGGAGGAGGAAGAGGAAGAGGAAGAGGAAGAGGAAGAGGAAGAGGAAGAGGAAGAGGAGGAGAAGGAGAAGGAGAAGGAGAAGGAGGGAAAGGATTGTGGAGTTTTTTATGCTCTCTGAGTTTGGTTGGTTGTTTCCTTGAAGATATCTCATTACCCAACTAGGTAACATCATCAGTGCTAGAAGGGAGTGGGGTATGTGGAAAAGAGGAGGAGGAGGAGGAGGAGGAGGAGGAGGAGGAGGAGGAGGAGGAGGAGGAGGAGGAGGAGAACTGTGGAGTCCTTGGTGCTCTCTGTTTGGTTGCTTCCTTGAAGGCATCTCATTACCTAACTAAGTAACATCATCAGTGCTAGAAGGGAGTGGGGTATGTGGAAAGGAAGAGGAGGAGGAAGAGGAGGAAGAGGAGGAGGAGGGCCTTGGTACTCTTTGAGCTTGGTTGTTTTCTTGCAGATGTTTCATGACCCAACTAAGTACCATTATCAGTGCTAGAAGGGAGTGGGGTTTACCACTTATACAGAGAGGGCAAACCCACTCCTTGTAGCACTGATGTTACCAAGGAAGCAACCAACCTCAGAGACCATCAAGAACCAAATGGTCCTTCTCCTCTTCCTCTTCCTCCTCCCTGCCATGTTTCTCTATACCCCAAAGGACAAAAACTTTTCCGCCATGGAAAACAAACACCTAAAATGAAAGTTACACCCCAGTATTGACATATAAGCTGCTCAGACTCATTTCAATAGTGAGATGGGAGGCATATAAATGTAATAGATAAAATGCATGTAATAAAATAACAATAGAATAGAACAGGAATGAATAGAATAGAATAGAATAGAATAGAATAGAATAGAATAGAATAGAACAGTTGGAAGGGACCTTGGAGGTCTTCTAGTCCACCCCACTGCTCAGGCAGAAACCCCTATACGATTTCAAACACATCCAAATCAAAACCAGCAATTCACCCTGATATTTTGGGGGAAGCAGCTGATTAAGGAACTGTTCATCATTACCCTGCCGGATATAAATCCTGGATATAAATCCAGAGACCTTCCAGAAACACTTTCCATCCTGGATGTGCTGCAGTGGTGGGATTCAAATTTTTTTTTACTACTGGTTCTGTGGGAGTGGCTTGGTGGGTGTGGCTTGGTGGGTGTGGCTTGGTGGGTGTGGCTTGGTGGGTGTGGCTTGGTGGGCATGGCAGGGGAAGGATACTGCAAAATCCCCCTTCCCTCCCCACCCCACTAACCAGCTTTCCAGCTCTGTTCTCCTGTGCAGGGCAACCGAAGAAGAACCAGCCGATCAGCTGGGACTCAATGGGAGGCAGAGAAGAGATGGGGTTGGCGGGGCCAGTCAGAGGTGGGATTGGCCGGTTCTCCAAACAACTCAAAATTTCCGCTACCGGTTCTCCAGAACCGGTCCGAACCGACTGAATATACCACCTCTGATGTGCTGGTTAACAGGCCTTCTGTTTTCCTTCTGTCCTTCTAGCTGCAAAACTATGGATTTCTCCTCCAGACGTCCTGGAAGGGAACTCCGTCAACCTGACCTGTGCCGTTGACTCGGATGCCGTCAGGGAGATGCACTATGTCTGGTTTAAGAACGGCGAGTGGTATGCAGAAGGCCTGGTCCAGACTCTGACGTTCCACCAGGCAACCATAGAAGACACCGGCACCTACTACTGCACCGCCCAGACGCGGGAGAGGATGCGCAATTCCTCCTTAAGCACCTTGAATGTCCTCTGTAGGTCCTGGAGGGGTGAGGTGGGGTTGGAGGGCTGGATCGGGTGGTGTTATGCAACCTGCTTCCCCCTAAGTGAGGCTGCACCTCCAGAGTGTGTCATGGCCTTAAGGATGAGGGAGCTGCTGGGGAAATGGTGTCCTTTTTGGAATATCTGCTTCGGGTCCTGAGTGAGCTTGGACCTTTTCTTGCAGATGTTTCATTAACAGATTTCGTAACGTTACTGGTGCTAGAAGGGAATGGGGTTTGCAGAGAGGAGGAGGAGGAGGAAGAGGAGGAGGAAGAGGAGGAGGAAGAAGAGGAGGAAGAGGAGGAGGAAGAGGAGGAGGAAGAAAAGGACTGTGGGGTGCTTGGTGCTCTCTGGGGTTGGTTGCTTCCTTGAAGACATCTCATTACCCAACTATGTAATATCCTCAGTGCTGGAAGGGAGTGGGTTGTGTGGAAAGGAGGAGGAGGAGGAGGAGGAAAAAGACTGTGGGGTTCTTGGTGCTCTCTGGGGTTGGTTGCTTCCTTGAAGACATCTCACTACCCAACTAGGTAACATCCTCAGCACTAGAAGGGTTGTGTGGAAAGAAACAGGAAGAACAGGAGAAGGAGCAGGAAGAGGAAGAGGAAGAGGAAGAGGAGGAGGAGGAGTATGAGCCATTGAAGCCCTCCGACCTTGCTTATTTTATTGCAGATGTTTCATTACCCAACTAGGTAATATTAACCGTGCTGGGGCAAACTAGCACTGTTGATATTACCTAGTTACCAGAATAAAAGAGTTACAAAGGACCTTGGAGGTCTTCTAGTCCAACCCCCTCCTCAAGCAGGAGACTTTATACCATTTCAGACAAATCGTGGCCCAGTCTTTTCTTAAAAACCTCCACTGATGGAGCACCCACCACTTCTGGCGGCAGGCTGTTCCACCGGTTAATTGTTCTCACTGTCAGGAAATTCCTCCTTAGTTCCAGGTTGCTTCTCTCCTTGATCAGTTTCCATCCATTGTTTCTTCTCTGGCCTTCAGGTGCTTTAGAGAATAGCTTGACCCCTTCTCTTCTTTATGGCAGCCCCCCCAAATACCGGAATGCTGCTCTCATCTCCCCTCTGGCCTTTCTTTTCTATAGACTAGCCAAACTCAAATCCTGCAACAACCCCTCTTCCTATCTTTTAGTCCCCAGCCTTTGATCATCCTACTTTGCTCTTCTCTGCCCTTTCCTCAAAGTCTCAACTGTTCTTCAGGAGGGTTTCAGGTTCTTATCCAGGCAACGGGGTGGAACCAGGGGTGGCATTCAGCCGGTTTAGACCAGTTCGAGCGAACCGGATGGTCAATTTGCATCTGGTTCGCCAAACCGGTATTTGAACGGACCGGCTGGCCCTGTCCACCCCTTCCCTCCCCTCTCCTTTCAGGAGTCTCCACACAACTCGTTTTCAAATCAGGTAAGGGCAGACTCCACGCGGAGGCTCTGGGAGGAAGAGAAACGGGCCTTCCGGTAATACCGGAAGTCACAAAACGGGCCTGTTTCTGGCTTCCGGAGGCCCTCCAATGCCCCGGGGAGGCCATTTTCAGCCTCCCAGAGGCCCGAGGGAAGCCTCCGGACCCTGGGGAAGGCGAAAAACAGGCCTCCAGGAAGTTCCAGTAGGCCACGCCCACCATGGCCACCCAGCAACCCATCCGGCAACCAGGCAGCGAACTGGCTTGCTGGGATTTTTGAATCCCACCCCTGGGTTGAACTAGAAAGGTCTCTTCCAACCCTAGGGGTCCATGCCTCCATGACCTATCTATGGCTTAATCTCTCTCTCTCTCTCTCTGCTCTTTTTCTGGAAGATCCACCCAGGAATGTGCTGGTCAAGTCCTTCTTGGAGATCCAGAAAGGCCAGGTGGCCATCATCCTGTGCACCGCTGACAGCAACCCGCCTTCCGTGCTTTCCCTTCGCCATGAGGACCAAGTCTTGGCGTCCACCATCTCCAAAGTCCGTGGGGTGCCAGGCCTGAAGCTGAGGGCTGCTTCCTCCCCAAATTCCTTGAGGCTGGAGATCCGAGACGTCAACCTGAAGGATGAAGGGCGCTACGAATGTTGGGCGAGCAACTCTCTTGGCCAAGCCCAGGCATCATTCAACCTCTCCGTGGAGAGTGAGTAAGAGGGCTCAGGTCTTAGAACAGGGGGTCCCCAACCTTTGCCACTTTAAGACTTGTGGACTTCAACTCCCAGAATTCCTCAGCGAAGCTGGGAGTTGAAGTCCACAAGTCTTAAAGTGGCAAAGGTTGGAGATGCCTGCTGTGTGGGACATGGAGTTCCTTCTGGTCCATCATGTGTTTGATAGGTTGGTGAAGGGTCCAAAGAGTAAAAGAAGACAATTTAGGGGCGATGACTGAGGTTGCTCACTCAATCCATTTGTTTCATGGAGGGTAAGTAAGCACACTACAAGCCATCACTCTGCAGAATCCCTTTTCCTAGAGAGGGAGTAATACAACAGGGACAGGAAATGCATCATGGGGACAGTAGAGATGAATCCTAGAGTGGCAATGTGATCCAGTAAACAACTACAATAGAGAGGAATGCATATAAGGTATATATGCATACCTTACGTGCATTCCTCTCTATTGTAGTTGTTTACTGTACCTTATGCATATAAGGTAGACATAACACCTGTAGCACCATTGGCTCAAGTTGTAAGTTATTCTGTCAGACAGACAGATTAACAGAGTTGGAAGGGACCTTGTAGGTCATCTAGTCCAACCCCCCACCCAAGCAGGAGACCCTACACCATTCCTGACAGATGGCAGTCCAATCTTTTCTTGAAAGCTTCCAGTGATGGCGCTCCCACAACTTCTGAAGGCAACTTCTGTTCCATGGATTCATTGTTCTCCCTGTCAGAAAGTTTCTCCTTATATCCACTTGAATGTCTCCTTGATAGTTTCCATCCATTGTTCCTTGTCTGGCTTTCGGGTGCCTTGGAGAATAGCTTGACCCCATCCTCTCTGTGGCAGCCCCACCAATATGGGAAGACTGCTATTCTGTCTCCCCTGGTCCTTCTCTGGACTAGACTAGCTAGGCCCAGTTCCTGCAACTGTTCATCGTATGGTTTAGCCTCCAGTCCCCTAATCCTCTTAGTGTCAAAGCTCCAGCAGTTACCCCCCATTTAAATCATGAGTCTCAAGCCAAACTTCCAAAACTTCAAAAGGATTTATTGGGAGTTAACATGCCAACACTACCTGGGTGTAGCCAACTCTGAGACACATCCTCCATTGTCACCCTCGACCCAGGTTTTCCCTCCACCCCCTGGGTGTATCGTAATCCATATTCTCCAATGGGACACATCCCTAGCCAAGAGTCATCAATCATGCTCTCCAGTTCGAATTTTGCAGCGGCAGAACCTTCAAGTCACCTAGTTGCTATCTTTGAAAACATTATGGAATGCAGTTTCGGTTTTGCAAGCTGGGAGGGGGTCCCATCCTGTTGGCAACTCTAAAAGGACCAGAGAAATATTAGTTGACACTTGGTTGCTCTTCTCTTAGCGTGAGGGAACGGAGGTTGGAGGGCACCTGCCAACCGTCCATTTGGCTCTTCTTCTCCCTGGATAGCTATAAGGCTGGTGATCGAGCCCGACCCAGATGTGCACGAAGGACAGCGTGTCTCTCTGACCTGTGAAGATGCCAACTTCCAACCGTCGGCCCTCTACACCTGGTACAAAGATGCCAGGTGGTTGGCAGAAGGTTCGGCCACTTCCTTCCTGCTCCGAGCTGTTACCCCCCAGGACATGGGATCCTATTCTTGTCAGGCTCAAGACGAAAGGGGCATCAGGATGTCTCCACCCGTCGCTCTCTATGTGCACTGTGAGTACCTTCTGGCTTTGGGGTGTTGGAAGAAAACATCCTTCTGGGTTCAGTTCCAAGTGGGGAAGAAAGACACTGGAAACATGGTGACTGCTTGGAAAGATGGTTTAATGGTGGACAGGACCACAGGCCTTGGTGGCTTGGGTGAAGAAAAAGGGAAGAGATGCTGAGAGTCCCTGGGTTTTATGCCCTCTCTGGGATTTGAACTTCCTGGGGCACAGGAAGAGTATCCTGATTGGTTGTTGTCAGAGGTCATAGCTAGCTCTGTAGGTTGTCTGTGCTGGTTAGACAGTATATAGTTTGGGAGTGAGAGCTGTCCCCTTAAGGGAATGCTTCATGGGAAATGTAGTTAATGCCTCTTGGGAGATGTAGTTCATGTCACATGGTCACATCTGTAATCTTGATTGGTCATTGGATTGATCTCTGGAAGGCTGAGGGAGTTTGGGGGCATTCTCACCTGGACCCCAGCATCGTGCTGGAGTCTTCCTTTGGTATATCGCTATGGGATGAAGATAACCGTCTTTTCACACTATGGAGGCAACTATTAATGCAAAGATTGGACATTAGATGAATCTCAGCATAACCGTTATGCCTTTAGGATGCCTGATATAATACAATAAAGTAACTTTGCATGGAAGCCTTTGTAGAGTTGAACTGCCTGACTCTATATTCAGCCAGAAAATTAGAGGCTTGAAATTGTCCATGTACTAAGTTTGGTTGAAACTTGATGGGTGGTACCATGAAGGGCAATCAAATGGCTCTGCCTGAAGGAGGTAGGTCTTTGTTATGTAGAATAGACTGGCCCAGACCTTAATGGCCCATTAACAAAGGTGGGGGGCGGGGCTGAGTTTCTGCCTCTCTGAGTTTCTACTTCTCTTTTTGGGGAAATATTCTGCCTTTTTTTAGTATATCCTAAAATATTTCATTTTTCTAGGAGAGGGGTGGGTTTTAACTTCCAACAGGGATGGAGGACAGAACTTCCTGTCTGTCTGTCTGTCTGTCTGTCCGGACCCCACATACTGCCAAACCCACAGTAGTCTTGTTAGAGTTTGCAGCATAAATTCAAATCCAGAAAACACACAGATGACTGATTCAGCAGGATCATTAACTTCTTTATATACATGATAACTAAATGTACAATACCATTTGTATATTCTTTCAACGTAACATAAGCAAAAACGCAAGGAGCAGCAGCAGCTCAGAGCAGGACTCGGTTTCAGCAAGCAAGCAAGTTAGTTTCACTTTCAATTCTCAACAAAGTACACAGAGCCAAACCGCACCCAGGCTGTCAGCTCCCATTGGCTGGCCTGTTGCCATGCTTACTTTGTTCACCATGTCCCTGCCAGTTAATGAATATACTCTGACAAGTCTGTCCTCCGTCTTGTTTCCAATGAACTGCTGCCTTTGCTCCTGGGAGAGATGAGAACTACTGACTGGAGAAAGTGGCAAGGGGCCTTCAGCAGGTCTGGAAGTCACCTGGTTGGAAAGGGGAACAGAGCCTTTTGCTAAAGTCAGGGGACCCTAGAGGGGCTGTTTTACACTAATGCCCTATAATGGTTGATCTGGGCTTCTGAGGTCATGGATGTATATATCCTGAGGAGGTAGAAAGGGGGGAGAGAAGGAGAAAAAGACAAGGAGGAGGAGAAAGGAGAAGATAGACAAGGAGGAGGAAGGAGAAAGAGACAAGGAGGTGGAGGAGAAAGTAGAAGATAGAAGGAGGACAAAGAGAAAGAAGAGAAAGAAAGAGAAAAGAGACACAAGATAAACGATGAGAAGGAAGGAGAAAGGAGGAGGAGAAAGAGACAAGAGACAGGAGAAGATAGACAAGGAGAAGGAAGGAGAAAGGAGGAAAAGAAAGAGAGAAGGAGGTGGAGGAGAAAGGAGAGAATAGGAGAAAGAAAGAGAAAGAAGAAAAAGAGAAAGAGGCAGGAGAAGGCAGGGAGAAAGGAGGAGGAGAAAGAGAAGGAGGTGGAGGAGAAAGGAGAAGATAGAAGGAGGAGGAGAAAGAAAGAGAAAGAAGAGAAAGAGACAAGGAGGAAGAGAAAGGAGAAGATAGACAAGGAGGAGGAGGAAGAAGGAGAAAGAGACAAGGAGGTGGAAGAGAAAGGAGAAGATAGAAGGAGGAGGAGAAAGAAGAGAAAGAAAGAGACACAAGGTAGATGATGAGAAGGAAGGAGAAAGGAGGAAGAGAAAGAGACAAGAGACAAGAGAAGATAGACAATGAGAAGGAAGGAGAAAGGAGAAAGAGGAGAAAGAAAGAGAAAGAGACAGAAGATAGATGATGAGAAGGAAGGAGAAAGGAGGAGGAGAAAGAGAAAAAGACAGGAGAAGATAGACGAGGAGAAAAGAGAAAGGAGGAGATGAGGAGGAGAAAGGAGAAGATAGAAGGAGGAGAAAGAGAAAGAAGAGAAAGAGAAAGACAGGAAAAGATAGACCAGGAAGAGGAAGGAGTTGCTAAACCTCCAAATTTTGATCACTTGACCACGGGGGATGTTGCAACGGTCGTAAGTGTGAAAAACAGCCCTAAGTCCCTTTTTTCACAGCTGTTGTCACTTTGAACAGTCCCTCAATGAACCTTTGTAAGTCAAGAACCACCTGTAAGGGATGCCCGTGGGCAACCGGCGGCTCACACCTGTCCCAGAAACGGTGTCTCCTTTTATGGCTGACATCCCGCACTTGGTCTTCTCCACAGATGAGCCCAAGAAGGTCACCCTTACCTCCTTCCTGGAAAGCTCCTCGGGCAACCAGGCGGTCCTGCAGTGTGCCGTGGAGAGCTACCCGGCCTCGGAGCTGACCCTCCACCGAGGAAACGTGGTGGTGGCGGCTTCCAGCAGGCACTTGGGGCACTTGCCGGCTCAACGGTACGTCGTCCACGCCTCTCACAACGTCCTGAGAGTGGAGATCCAGAAGGTCCTTCAGGAGGACGAAGGGCAATACCTCTGTCTAGCTAAGAACGCCTACGGGACCTCTGCAGCCTCCATCCACCTCAGGGTGCCGAGTGAGTAATTCTTCTCCTCCCTTCTCTTTCTACTCTATGCCAGACTTTCCCCAAGCCAGGGAGGTATGTTAGGTGGCTCAGGACGATGGGAGTTGTAGGCTAAGATCTCCAACAGGATGCCATCTTCTTCTTTTTCTTCTTCTTCTCCTTTTCATTTCTCCTCTTCCTCTTCCTCCTCCTCTCTTTTTCCTCCTCCACCATCCTTCTCCGCTGGCATCACCTCATCCTCCCCTCCTCTTCTCTGCCTCCTCTTCTCTTCTTCTTCTCTTCTTCTTCTTCTTCTTCTTCTTCTTCTGCTTCCTCTTCCTCTTCTTTTTCCTCTTCTCTTTTTCCTTCTCCTCCGCCACCTCTTCTTCTTCTTCCTCTTCCTCTTCCTCTTCCTCCTCTCTTTTTCCTTCTCCACCATCCTTCTCCACCACTACCCCTCCCCCTCTTCCTCCTCCTCCTCCTCTTCCTCTTCTTTTTCTTTTTCTTCTTCTTCCTCTCTTTTTCCTTCTCCTTTCCCTCTGCCACCTCCTCCTCCTCCTCCTCCTCTTCTTCCTCTTCCTTCTCTTTTTCCTCCTCCTCCTCCTCCTTTTCTTCTTTTTCTTCTTCTTCCTCTTTCTCTTCCTCCTCTCTTTTTCCTTCTCCTGCTCCTCCTCCTCCTCCCCCTCACTTTCTCCTCCTTCCCTTTGACCTTTTCCTCCTCCCTCTTCCTCCTTTCTATTCATCATACTCATCATCAGAGTTGGAAGGGAACCTTGGAGGTCTTCTAGTCCAATCCATTGTTGAAGCAGGAGACCCCACATGATTTCAGACAAGTGGTTGTGCAATCACTTCTTGAAAACCTCCAGTGATAGAGCCACCCTCAACTTCTGGTGGCAAGCAGTTCCACTGCTGAATTGTCCCCACTGTTAGGAAGTTTCTCCTTAATTCCAGCTTGCTTCTCTCCTTGATTGGTTTCCCTCCATTGTTTCTTGGCCTGCCCTCAGGGGCTTTGGAGAATAAGTCTTTTTTGTGGAAGCCCCTCAAATATTAAAAGATTGCTATCAGGTCATTTCTAGTTCTTCTTTTCATCAAACTAGACATACCCAGTTCCTGCAACCGTTCTTCGTATGTTTTAGCCTCCAGTCCCCTAATCATCTCTGTTGCTCTCCTCCGCACTCTTTCTCGTGCAGGGGCCTTCAAACTTGACAGATTTAAGACTTGTTGACTTCAACTCCCAGAATTCCTCCTCCAGTCATGTTAGCTCAGGAATTCTGGGACTTGAAGTTCACAAGTCTTAAACCTGCCAAGTTGGAAGGCCCTTGTTCTAGATGTCTCAATATCTTTTTTATATCACGGTGAACCAAAACTGGATGCAATATTCCAAGTGTGGAATTAATTAATTAATTACTCTATTCATTCATTCATCTATTCATCCATCCATCCACTCATTAAAATTACTGTATAGGCTGCCCATTTCACTATTCAAAGCGAATCTTGCCTCTTGGGAATCTGAAGGCCAGATAAGGTTGATTTTCAGTGGCAAAAACTATTCCAGCAAACTAAACCCAGTTCTGGTCCACAACGTGGCAGCATTCACACAAGATGCTTAATTCAGGTTCTGACTTAAAGTGTGGTCCACTTTCCAAAATTGGCTTGGCTGAAGATCTCGCCAAATGAGCTGCATTGCAACCCAGCCTAAACTAGCCCCGAACTGACCCAGATTAACATTAGCCCAGTGTCAACTCATAAAATATTTCTCTGGTCTTTTTAGAGTTGCCAACAGAAAGGGAGGGGGGAGCAGTGCAGCCGCTTGCAAACCGAAACTGCATTCCATAAAGGTTTTCAAAGATAGTAACTAGGTGACTGAAGTTTCTGCCATGCAAAATTCTAACTGGAGAGCATGATTGATGATTCTTGGCTATGGATGTGTCCCATTGGAGAATATGAATTACGATACACCCAGGGGGTGGGGGGAAAAACCTGGATCAAGGGTGACAATGAATGATGTGTCTCAGAGTCGACTACACCCAGACAGTGCTGGCATGTTAACCCTCAATAAATCCTTTTTTAAGTTTTGGAAGTTTGGCTCGAGACTCATGATTTAAATGGGGGGTAACTGCCGGAATTCTGACGCCCTGCTTAAACCCTTCAATGAGTTGGTTGTGGGAACACAACCCTCTTGTTACAGGGAAGGGGTGGGGTGGGGTGATGTGGAGAAAGCGAGTCAGCAAAGCGGGTGTGCAATCGTTGGTTCTTCACCCTTCAGGTGCAAGAATCACCGTCGACCCATCGCCAGATGTCCACGAAGGCACTCCGGCTAACCTGACCTGTGAGATTGCCAGCCAGGTGGTGGGGCCCATGAATTACACCTGGTTCAAGAACAGCCGGTGGCTTTGGGATAGCCCCGATCCGTCCCTCCTGTTGAGCCGAGTGACCAGGGGTGACACAGGGGCCTACCACTGCCAGGCAAGCGGAAGGACCAGCAGTCTGACCTCGGCCATTGTCCTTCTGAAGGTGCACTGTGAGTATCGTGGCTCGAGAACGTTGTGGGCAATTTCGCCTCTCAGCGACGCAGTGGTGGGACTCCCATTTTTTTTTTTTACTACCGGTTCTGTAGGCGTGGCTTGGTGGCCGTGGCAGGGGAAGGTTACTGCAAAATCCCCATTCTCTCCCCACCCCACTAACCTGCTTTCCACAACTTCCCGAGGCCAACTCCTGTTCCATGGGTTGATTGTTCTCAGTGTCAGAAAATTCTTCCTTATTTCCAGGTTGAATCTCTCCTTGTTCAGTTTCCATCCATTATTCCTTATCTGGCCTTGAGAAATATCTAAACCCCCTTCCTACTCTCTGTGGCAGCCCTTCAAATATTGGAACCCTGCTATCCTGTCTCCCCTGGTCCTTCTCTTCCCTAGACTAGCCAGGCCCACTTCTTGCAACCATTCATCGTATGTTTTAGCCTGCAGTCCCCTCCTCCTCTTGGTTGCTCTTCTCCGAGGGAACAGAGGTTGGAGGGCATCTGCCAACCAGCAGTGAGATTCAATTATTTTTACTACTGATTATGTGGGCGTGGCTTGGTGGGCGTGGCTTGGTGGGCGTGGTAAGGGAAGGATACTGCAAAATCCCCCTTCCCTCCCCCCCCCCACTAACCTGCTTTCCAGCTCCGTTCTCCTGTGCAGGGCAACCAAAGGAGACCCAGCCGATCAGCTGGGACTCCATGGGAGGCAGAGAAGAGATGGGGGTTGGTGGCGCCAGTCGGAGGTGGGATTGGCCAGTTCTCTGAACGACTCAAAATTTCCGCTACCGGTTCTCCAGAACCAGTCCAAACTGGCTGAATACCCACCTCTGCAGCGATGGCCATATAAGGAACAGCCCCAGCAGGCAGATGGCTAATCTGGTCCACAGGCCTGAGGCCAGGAAAGGATCTGTCACAAGGGGGGTGGTCCTTGGTGGTCTCTGAGTTTGGTTGCTTTTGTGCAGAGGTTTCATTACCCGACCAGGTGACATCATTAGGACTGGAAAAGAGGGGGGTTTGTGGAGAAGAGGAGCAAGGGGGGAGGGGAGGGGAGGGGGGAGGTAAAGGATTGGATGCTTCTCTGAGCTTCGTTACTTTCTTACAGGCGTTTGATTACCCAACTTGGTAACATCATCAGTGGGTTTGCAGAGGCGGGAGGGGAAGGGAAGGGAAGGGAGAGGAGGAGGGAGAGGACAGGAATAGAAAGACTGTGGGGTCCTTGATGCTCTCTGAGCTTGGTTGGTGTGTTTTTTTTGCAGACATTTCATTACAGTACCCAACTAGAGAGCATCATCAGAGCTAGAAGAATGGAGTTTGCAGGGGGGGGGAGGAGGAGGAGGAGGAGGAGGAGGAGGAGGAGGAGGAGGAGGAGGAGGGAGGAGGAGGGGAGGGGGGAGGAGGAGGAGGAGGAGGAGGAGGAGGAGGAGGAGGAGGAGGAGGAAAGAGGCCACGGCATCCTTGGAGCTTTCTGAGCTAGGTGGTTTTCTTACAGATGTTTCATGACCCAACTAGATAACATCATCATGCTAGAAGGAAATAGAGCTTCCTCTTGTTTTATAGATTAGTGGCTTGCCCTGCTGGTGTTGGTGGGAGTGTTCTTGGTGGTTCCTTGATTAGGCTGTTGTTTACCCTTTGACTGTTTGTCTGAGCTGATAGTTCCTCGATTGGGTTATTTCTTATTGTTTGATTGTTGATCTGGTGTTCATCTTGGCATTAATCTCTGCCTGTGTGGGTGCCGATTGCTGGCCAGGTGGTGGCGTGTTCCTTTAGCTTTTCGGTTCTTCACATTCGAATGGTGTGTAAACGTTGTTTATCTCTCTGTGCCTGTTGATGGCCGATCGTTCCGGCTGCTGACCAAGGAAGTTCTGCTGCTTCTTGTTCATGTAGATGCACCTGAACGCCCCTCCATGAACACTTACCTGGACGTTCAGAACGGGAGGTTGGCTATCATCACCTGCCAAGTGGAGAGCTACCCACCTTCCAATTTGACCATTTCCATGTACAAAGGAGGTCAACACCTGCCTGTCACCAAAGGCTTCTCAACAGCTGGTCAGCGTTTCCACACCTTCTACTCGTATAACAGGCTGAGGCTGGAGATTCGGAACCTCACGAGAAAAGATTCGGGAGATTTTGTGTGTCAAGCTAACAACATCTGCGGCAATGCAACCAGCAGCATCTCCTTCAGTGCAGGAGGTAAGTCATCTCCCTGAAGAGACAGAGTGGAGATAGAGCGGTTGATGCATGGTGGCTTGGTCCTCTCCAACTTGCCACCTTTGGACTTCAACTTCTAGAATAGCTACCTAAGTCCTGCCAGTTGAGCTGATGCAACTGGAAGAACATGGGTAATCCTCAACTTACAATCATTCGTTTAGTGACTGTTCGAAGTTACAACAGCACTGGAAAAAAAGTGACTTAAGAACCCTGTCAACCAAAAAGATACTCCGTTGGGTCTTTTTAGCTGCCAGCAGAAAGAGAGTGTGTGTGGGGGGGAAACAGTGCATTCCTTAAGTGCCTAGATAACAGATAACAGATAATCAGAGTTGGAAGGGACCTTATAGGTCATCTAGTCCAACCCCCACCCACCCACCCAAGCGGGAGACCCTACACCATTTCTGACAAGTGGTAGTCCAGTCTCTTCTTGAAAGCCTCAAGTGATGGCGCTCCCACAACTTCTGAAGGCAACTTCTGTTCCATGGGTTGATTGTTCTCACTGTCAGAAAATTCCTCCTTATTTCCAGGTTAAATCTCTCCTTGTTCAGTTTCGATCCATTGTTCCTTGTCTGGCCTTCAGGTGCTTTGGAGAATAGCTTGATCCCCTCCTCTCTGTGGCAGCCCCTCAAATATTGGAAGACTGCTATCCTGTTTCCCCTGGTCCTTCTCTTCACTCGACTAGCCAGGCCCAGTTCCTGTAACCGTTCTTCGTATGTTTTAGTCTCCAATCCCCTAATCCTCCTGGTTGCTCTTCTCTGTACTTTTTCTAGAGTCTCAACATCTTTTTGATAATGCGGTGACCCAAACTGGATGCAGTACTCTAGGTGTGGTCTTACTCAGGCTTTATAGAGTGGTATTAGTACCTCCCTTGATCTTGATTGTATCCCTCTGTTAATGCAACTTAGGATTGCATTGGCTTTTTTGGCTGCCGCTGCACACTGCTGGCTCATATTTAGCTGGTTGTCCACTAAGAGTCCAAGATCCCTCTCACAGTTACTGCTATTAAGCCTGGTTTCACCCAATCTATAATCGCCCTGGCAGCCCAAAGTTGTAGGCACACAAAAATATTACTGGAAAGCATGATTGACGACTCTTGGCTATGCATATGTTCCATTGGAGAATATACATCCGGAGGTGAGAGGGGGAAGGCTAGGGTCAAGGGGGAAATGAATGATGTATTTTAGTGTCGGCTGCACCCAGCTAACACCAACGTGGCCATTCCTAATAAATCAATTGTTTTTTTAATCTGAGAGATGTAGCTAGAGACTTATGATATGAATGGGGGTGGATTTGTTGGAGCCCTGACAACCCCATGGTTACGTGATCCGAATTCGGGGGCTTGGCAACTGGTTCAGATTTATGACAGTTGCAGCATCCTGGGGTTCAAAGTCAAGGAGAAAGCCAGATTCACTGAATGACCGTATTATTCCTAGCTTAACGACTGCGGCAAAGAAAGTCATAAAATGGGGGCAAATTCACATAGCAGCTGTCTTGTTTAGCAACAGGAAGGCTGGGGCTCCACTTTGTGGTTGTAAGTCGAGGACCACCTGGGCGTGAGAAATACAGGAACCAGAAGGAAGGAACCTATGTTCCTTCAACCACCTCTCCATCAGTTGGCCAAGAATGAAGGATGTTGGGAGTTGTGATATAGGAACATGTTGAGGAAATTCCCCGTTAGGAGAATGAGCGCATACAGGGAGACGTATTTGAGAGAAGTGTTTGAATAATACACACACAGCACACAGATACACTGTACAGTAAATGTAGGGTTTTACGTCCGGAAAGGTTTAAGCAAAGTTCAAAACAAGCAGTCCAAAGTCATTCACAGGTGAAATCAGTCAGTTTTCAGTCCAGGGATAATCCAATAATGAAGTCTAGTATCAAAAACAGTTCAGTATCAGACTTACATCAAAACCAGGAATATCAGTCAATTAGGAGGAATGGCAATACTCTCCAACAGAAGGAAACAGAGACTCACTGAGACACACTCTCTTCTGAGACTAAGACTAAGACAACCCAGGTTTCTGGCTCCATCTTATGGCCGTTTGAGAAACCACACCCAATTACAGTTTTTTTGCAGTTTCTTAAAGAGGCAGTATTAAAATGTCTATCCTGGCTTATATATTTCCAACCCAAATAACCGTTAGGTGACTTATATTCCTAACAGAACAAGTGAAGATCACAGGTTCTTCACCTCTTTCCCTAAAGCGAAGTGGAGTCCACCAGGAATTCTGAGACTTTCATTTCCAAAACCTCTGGAGGCAACAAGATACTTTCAGGCCTGCTTGGACCATCCTGGAAGTGGCTCCACTCTCCAGTAGGAAATTGCCCCAAACAACCGTTTGCTTAGAAGAACTTAAGAAAGACACTGAGACTCTAGAAAGAGTGCAGAGAAGAGCCACGAAGATGATTAGGAGGCTGCAGGTTAAAACATACAAAGAACAGTTGCAGTTCATTCTCGTCTAATGAAAAGAAGGACTAGGGGTGACAGGATAGCAGTCTTTCAATATTTGAGGGGCTGCCCCAAAGAGGAGAGGGTCCAAAGGGGATATTCAGCCGGTTCTGACCAGTCCTGGAGAACCGGTAGCGAAAATTTTGAATAGTTCAGAGAACCCGCCAATCCCACCTCCGAATGGCCCCGCCAACCACATCTCTTCTCTGCATCCCGAGTCCCAGCTGATTGGCTGGGTCTCCTGTGGTTGCCCTGCACAGGAGAACGGAGCTGGAAAGCAGGTTAGTGGGGTGGGGTGTGGAGGGAAGGGGGATTTTGCAGTATCCTTCCCCTGCCACGCCCACCAAGCCACACCCACAGAACCGGTAGTAAAAAAAAAATTGAATCCCACCACTGCCGGGGTCAGCTTATCTTCCAAAGCACCTGAAGGCCAGAGAAGAAGCAATGGATGGAAACTAATCAAAGAGAGAAGCAACTTGGAATTAAGGAGGAATTTCCTGACCTTGAGAACAATTAGCCAGTGGAATGGCTTGCCACCAGAAGTTGTGGGTTTTTAAGAAGAGATTGAACAACCATTTGTCTGAAATGGTATTATAGGGTTTCCTGCCTTAGCTGGAGGTTGGACTAGAAGACCTCCAAGGTCCCTTCCAACTCTGTTATTCTGTTAAAGACCCCACCATCTCTCTCTCTCTCTCTCTCTCTCTCTCTCTCTCTCTCCTCTTTGCCTGCAGTGATCTCTGAACTGACCATCTACAAGATTTTGACTGGGATAGCCTTTGCCTTGATCAGCATAGCTGCTCTGGCCGGCCTGATCTTTGGCGTGCAACAGAACAGCTCCCGGTGAGACTTGGCCGAGGGGGGGTGGGGGCATTGAGAAATCCAGCACTGGGTGGGGCAGGGTCTCTCCCAAGCTCTCCTTTAGGCCGACAGTCAGGTTATCTATACCCATAGAGGTAATCCTTGAATTACGACCAGTTGGCATGCTGTAGTCCATGGGGTCGTGAAGAGTCTTCCTCCTTTAGGGCAGGGGTCTCCAAATTTGGCAACTTTATGACTAGCGGACTTCAACTCCCAGAATTCCCCATTCCTCCTCCTCCTCCTCCTCTTGCAAACCTCACTGCCTTCTAGCACTGATAATCATACCTAGTTTGGTCATGAAATGTCTGCAAGAAAGCCACCAAGCTTAGAGACCACCAAGAACCTCATAGTCGTTGTCCTCCTCCTCCTCCTCCTCCTCCTCCTCCTCCTCCTCCTCCTCCTCCTCCTCCTCCTCCTCCTCCTCTCTCCCTCTCGCAAACCTCACTCCCTTCTAGCACTGATAATCATACCTAGTTTGGTCATGAAATGTCTGCAAGAAAGCCACCAAGCTTAGAGACCACCAAGAACCTCATAGTCGTTGTCCTCCTCCTCCTCCTCCTCCTCCTCCTCCTCCTCCTCCTCCTCCTCCTCCTCCTCCTCCTCCTCCTCCTCCTCCTCCTCCTCTCGCAAACCTCACTCCCTTCTAGCACTGATAATCATACCTAGTTTGGTCATGAAATGTCTGCAAGAAAGCCACCAAGCTTAGAGACCACCAAGAACCTCATAGTCCTCCTCCTCCTCCTCCTCCTCCTCCTCCTCCTCCTCCCTCCTCCTCCTCCTCCTCCTCCTCCTCCTCCTCCTCCTCCTCCTCCTCCTCCTCCTCCTCTTCCCACAGTTCAACCCTGAGCTCCAAATATTCTCTTCTAAAATCTACATAGCATGCTGGCTGGGGAATTCTGGGACTTGAAGCCCACAAGTCTTCAAAGTTGCCAAATTCAAAAGATACCCCCCCCACACATTAGCTGATCTGGTGGCCTGATCCACCCTTAGGGCTCTATCCTTCTAGCAGGATGAAACCATCCGAGTTGGTAGCTGGGTGATATCCGAAGTGACAATCCCACTGGTCATCTTTTTTTGCAGGATATATCAAAAGTGGATCACATGGACAAAAGAGAAGAACAACAAGGAAGAGGTGCAGCCGGATGGAAACAGAGAAGAAGCAGTTCAGGTGTGTCTCAGTGCTGGGGAGAAATCCTGCTTACCTCTTGGATCAGAAAGAACATCGTGACCGATGGGGGGGGGAGTTATTAAGAGTATTGCAGTGTAAATTCAGGACCAGAAAAGTAAACACAGATGACTGAGGCTTCATTTAACTTCTTTATAAACATATAAAGTGAATTTTACAATACCAGTTGTAGATTTCTCCAACAACTCAAACAGAAGCAAACATGTTTCAGGTTCAGAGCAGAACAACAACTAAGGAGCTCAGAAACAGACCTCAGTTTCACTTTAGTTCAGCAGGCAAGCAAGACACACAGCAGAGGAGAGAAGCAGTTTCATTTCCAAAAGATAGACTCAGAGCTTAAAATAGCTGCAGAGCTGCAGAGCTTAGTATAGAACCACGCCTAGGCTACTTCTAGTTTCAGTTTCCAAACAGTCCTCGTTGGCTGACCTTGTTACCATGCTCTATTCCAGTTCATGAATATACTCTGACAAAAGTTTATTCTCGGTAGACAAGCAACATGGTTGGAGGAAACTGTGCTTCAAAGAGAGAAGAAGGCCATTCAGAAGAAAGTTGGCCAAGCGTTATAGAGTCTGACCATTTAATTTCTCCGAGCTCATCCAGACATGGATTTCAGAAGATGTGATCCAGCATCAATAGGATAGGGAGGTGTTAGGCACCCAAGGTCACTGTTTAGACCAGGGGTCTCCAATCTTGGCAACTTTCAGCCTGGTAGACTTCAACTCCCAGAATTCTGGGAGTTGAAGTCCACAACTCTTAAAGTTGCCAAGGTTGGAGGACCAGGGATCTTGACTTGACAAAATGCAGCCTCTTTGAAAAAGGCTGGCAAGCTTGTTTGGGCAGGAGAATGCATGAATGTGAGGCACCCAAAGTAGGAAATGGGTGGTCTTCAAAATCCATCCATGCATCCATCCATCAGCAGTTGCCTTAAGCCAGCTAGAAATCCCTGGATATTCAGGGAATAGACCATAGAATAGAATAGAATAGAATAGAATAGAATAGAATAGAATAGAATAGAATAGAATAGAATAGAATAGAATGGAATGGAATGGAATGGAATGGAACGGAACGGAATGGAACGGAACAGAATAGAAAATAGAATAGATTTTCCCCCAGGTATTCCAGAAACTTTTGTGATCCGGAGTGAGGCTGTCTTTTCCATTCCCACTTAGTCTTGTTCTAAATTGATGCTGACAAGGAAGTTCCACCCTCTGAAATGCACCCCAAAATGTGTCCAATTTACTCAGTTTGGGGTGTGTCCATCCTTCCTGGCATCCTGATAAAATCATTCTGAACGTGAATGAGCTAAGTTTACCCAGAGATTCTCTTCTGCTCTTTCCATCTGTATCTTGTATCAGTCCACCTTGAAAATTGGGTGTAGGCCAGTATTTCATGGCCTCCTCACAAGTCCACCACATATGGTAATATGAACCAGGAATCTGATGACATTTCCAACATTTTTCAGATTTGTTCTTGAACATTCTTGCTATTCTTGTCGGGGGAAAGTGCCACCTGTAAAACATCTTATACAAATTTTCTTTATATGCTGTTGACATTGTCATTTTATAATTTTGAGACCACAATTTTTGCCATTTCTCTAGATCAATCCCATATCCAAAATTCTTCCCCCAAGCAATCGTTATTTCTTTAACTTGTTCTTCCTCTAATTTAATTTCCAACAAATAACTATATAATTTTTTGATCACTTTTTCATCAGTACCTGTCAAAATCCTATCTAAATCAGTCAATTTATCATAAAATCCTTCCATTTTAGAGTCTTTAAGATACCTTGAATGTATTTGCGCATATGAAAACCAATTCATCTTTATACCTTGTTCTTCTAAATTTTGCATCGTTTTGAGTTCACCCTTTTCATCCAATATTTCCCCATATCTAACTGTTTGTTCCTTCTTATAAATTATAGGATAAGAAAAAGCTTCAATAGTTGATAACCAAACTGGAATTTGGTTGGAAAAAATGACAAAGAAACATATAGATTTGAAACCAGAGAGTTTTTTATTGGGAATCTTACCTGATACATATAATAAAAACTTAAAGTATTTGATTGTAAATGTATTAACAGCGGCTAGGATTGTATTTGCTAAAAATTGGAAGAGTGAGAAAATACCATTAGAGGAAGAAATTATTAAGAAAATATTGGAATGTGCTGAAATGAGTAGATTGACATTTGAAATTAGAGAACAAGAAGATAAACAATTTTATGAAGTTTGGGATCTTTTTTATCAATGGTTAGATAATACAATATAATAATAGAATAGTTAGAAATTTAGGAAATAACGAATATACATTTTTTCTTGGTTTTGATAACATTTTTAGAATATTTTATTAAGATAGACTTGGTATGATTTTATGATCTGTTATAAAATAAAGTAACTAAATTACAGTTATCTCGCTTAAGTATGAATTAGTAAAATTATAGTCAAATGTTTGTTTAATAATGATATTAGGATATATAATTGTTGATTGATAATATGAGTTATTATGCAACATAATTATTATGATGACTATGAAATGGATGCACAAAAAGGAGTGGTAAACCAACCGATACACTGTCTGTAAATATATGAAGAATGATGATGTTTTTATGTTTTGTTTTATGTTTTATGTGTTTTTGTTTGTCGTTAAAATCAATAAAACTTTTACCAAAAAAAATAAAAAAATAAAAATTGGGTGTAGGGGGTAGAGAACAGCAACAGGCACTTCATGTAAGAGGGCAGGACGGGAAACAACATGAAACCAATTCAATAGGAGAAGCGACTTGGAATTAAGAAGAAACTTCCTAACAGTGAGAACAATTAACCAGTGGAACAGCTTGCCACCAGAAGTTGTGGGAGCTTCATCGCTGGAGGTTTTTAAGAAGAGGTTACACAGCCATTTATCCTACAGCAATAGCACTTAAACGTATATACCGCTTCACAATGCTTTCCAGACTTCTTTAAGTGGTTTATAGCAGTGATCTCCAACCTTTTTTATGCCGCGGCCCAGTACTGGCATCAGCTGGGCGCCGCCATCTTTTTTTGATGAAAAAGTGCTTCTGGTGACCTCACCGGAAGCACTTTTTCATCAAAAAGATGGCGGCACGCGCTCGGTGAGCTTTTCCGGTAGAAATGGCTTTCTACCTGGAAAAGCTCACGAGCGTGGCGCCGCTTATCTTTTGATGAAAAAGCTTCCGGTGAGCTTTCTACCGGAAAAGCTCACCGGAAGCACTTTTCATCAAAGAAGATGGCGGCGCCCAGCAACCAGCGGCCCGGTAGGACTTGTTCCGCGGACCGGTACCGGTCCGCGGACCGGTGGTTGGGGACCCCTGGTTTATAGCGTCAGCCTATTGTCCCCAGCAATTTGGGTTCTCATTTTATCCACCTCACATGGACAGAAGGCTGAGTCAACCTTGAGCCTGGTGAGATTCGAAATTGCCAAATTGCAGTCAGCCGGCAGTCAGCAGAAGTAGCCTGCAGTACTGCACCACCATGGCTTATGAGGTCTCCTGTTCTAGCAGGGGGTTGGATTAGAAGCCCCCCCCCCAGGTCCCCTCCAGCTCTGTTCTATTCTAAGGCCAGAGCAGTCGTTCATTGCAGAGGCACAACGGCTTAGTTAGCTCCCTCTCCCGGTGTAAGGGGGATGCGGTGGCTCAGTAGCTAAGACGCTGAGCTTGTCGATCAAAAAGGTCAGCAGTTCGGCAGTTCGAATCCCCAGCGCCATGTTACGGAGTGAGCTCCCGTACCTTGTCCCAACTTCTGCCAACCTGGCAGTTCGAAAGCACGTAAAAAATGCAAGTAGAAAAATAGGGACCCCTTTGGTAGGAAGGGAACAGTGTTCCATGCACCTTCGGCATGGAATCATGCCGGCCACATGGCCACAGAGACGTCTTCAGACAGCGCTGGCTCTTCAGCTTTGTAATGGTGATGAGCGCTGTCCTCTAGAGCTGGAAACATGCAAGGGGAACCTTTACGTTTACTGTGGTGCCCCTGTCAGAATCTGATTCCGAGGGGGAGGCCGAGCAACTGAGAGCGAGTGGGAGTGTGGCTCCATTGGCTGTGGAAGAAACTGGGGAAGGGCAAAGTCTGGCTGGGCAGAGCAGGACAAAGGTAGAGCAAGGCAGAGGGAATTTGGAGGAAGACCCAGGCCCACCCCCTCTTCATCCCAGGGCACGCAGGGAGGAATGGAGAAGGGAGCAATGTGGGTTGCGTGGCTTATGGGGGAGGAAAGGGCCCTGATTCCCTTCATTAGCCGCATCTGAGAACACAGTGTTTAAAAAGGGAGTTTGCGCACAGCAACTTGTTGGAAGCAAATCGTAAGTGATCTGTTATTGTCGAGGCTTATCTGGGTTCCTGGCGTCTTCCCAACTGTGTGTGTTTTGTTGGCCTTTCAAGTCTGCAATTCTGTGTCCTGTCCCGTCCAGTTGATTGTTGCAGCGTGGTTTGTGTGGATTTTTATTTATAGTTTATATGTACTTTGTTTTCGGACCGAATTTCCTCCACTTAAAGGCTGTTCTTGGGAGAGTTTTTTTTTCTCTCCAGCCAAAGATAACTGGACATTGGGGACCAAGTTGGAGGAATTAAAGGGACTTTTCTTTCTTAGGTGACTATGTTGCCTTTGTGCCATGCCCTGGGTCATCTCATTTACCTTTACCTCTATCTGGTGTCTGCTTTGGCATCCGAAAAGCTTTCTCTGGCTCAAGTAGATACCTTGAGGTTCCTTTTCTGACTGGCTTCCTTGCTCTTTCCACAGTTGAACGGGGAGCCCCCTGACACTCCTCCTGCTGGACAGCCCTGCTTGTCCTATAGAAGGCTACTCTGGAAGGCTGGCCCCGTCCCGAGAGAGGCTGTGTCTGAGGCTGTGTCTGAGGCTGTGTCTGAGGCTGTGTCTGAGGCCAGCTGTACAAGCACCTTGTGAATGTACCAAGGAGGACCTCCAGATGGGGGCACAAGCAAGCCAAACCAGGGCTGATCAGGATGGACAAAGATTGGGGGTGGAAGACGTTCTCTCCGTCCGGAAACCTTTTCAATCCTGAGTTCATCCTTGCCCAAAGACTCTCTTCGCCTCCCTCCCGAGCGCAACAGGGTTGGCCAAACGCAACGATTTTCACCCATGCAAATTGTCCACTTCCAAATTCAACAATTTTCTGGTTTTTTTTATTTTGTTTTATTTTAAACGAGAGCCCCTTCGGTCCCACGTTGAAGCACCAGGCGAGAAAGCCGGAGGCCGTGAGTCGTAGCATCGTCCTGCTGGGTGACTTTGGGCCAATCATTAGGAGGCTATGAGTTCTAGTTCTGCCTTTAGGCACAAAAGCCGGCTGGATGACTTTGGGCCAGTTCCTCTTTCTCTTTCGGTCCAACCCATCCCACAGAGTTGTTGTTGTGGGAGGGGGAAATAGGAGGAGGAAGATGTGTTGGCGATGTTCAGTGCCTTGTTTTGTAAAAATAACAAAGGCAGAATGCAAACAAATAAATAAGAGCAGAGATGATTCAGCTACCATTAATGATCCTTTCTCACTGCTAGTAAGGTGAAGGTAAGGATTCCCCTCACACGTCCGTGCTAGTCATTTCTGGCTCTAGGGGGCACTGCTCATCTCTGTTACAAAGCCAAAAGGCCAGTGCTGTCTGAAGACATCTCCGTGGTCATGTGGCCCCCATGACTAAACGCTGAAGGCACCTGGAACCTTCCCACCAAAGTGGTCCCTATTTTTCTACTTGCATTTTTACATGCTTACGAACTGGTAGGTTGGCAGAAGCTGGGACAAGGAACGGGAGCTCACTCCGTTACGCAGTGCTAGGGATTTGAACCGCCGAACTGCCAACATTTCTGATCAACAAGCTCAGCGTCTTAGACACTGAGCCACTGCGTCCTCTCACTGCTAGTACTCCACCCTAACTATCCCGGACAATTAAAGGGGATCCACAAAGGGGAACCCCATCTATAGCCTCCACTTCCCTGTCTCTGAAGAGTCCCAAACTTCCAGGTCAAAGGTTGCTTTTCCCAAAAGGCGACTAGATTTTCTCCTGTTTTCCCTTTTGAAAAGGCTGTGAGTTAATTTTATGAGTTTGCTTGCAAGCAAATTTTATGGGACAGACTGAGCTAGCCAATGGCAGATAGATTGATTTCTGAATGAATCTGTGATTCTGTGAGCAACTCAATCTGCCTGCCTGCTTTGCCTGATTTTGGGTAAAAGTTGCTCTTTTTTAAAATAAAACATTCAATATTTACATACATGGTGTGTTGTGAGTTAATTTTATGAGTTTGCTTGCAAGCAAATTTTATGTGACAGACTGAGCTAGCCAATGGCAGATAGATAGATTTCTGAATGAATCGTGATTCTGTGAGCAACTCAATCTGCCTGCCTGCTTTGCCTGATTTTGGGTAAAAGTTGCTCTTTTTTAAAATAAAACATTCAATATTTACATACATGGTGTGTTGTGAGTTAATTTTATGAGTTTGCTTGCAAGCAAATTTTATGTGACAGACTGAGCTAGCCAATGGCAGATAGATAGATTTCTGAATGAATCTGTGATTCTGTGAGCAACTCAATCTGCCTGCCTGCTTTGCCTGATTTTGGGTAAAAATTGCTCTTTTTTAAAATAAAAAATTCAATATTTATATCAATATTTATAATATTTACACACAAGCCATGCCCAGCCAGTCACATGATGACCAAGCCACACCCACAAATTAGGCCTTACCCACAGAACTGGTTAGTGGTCCCTGGGATCTAAAATTATGAGTTTGGTGGTCCCTGAGATCCAAAAGGTTGGAGAACCCGTGGCGAGATAACCTACAAGGTCCCTTCCAACTCTGTCATTTTGTTAAAACTGCCAACACAGCAATGCCAATATGTAAAATATATTGTTTCGGCGTCCACGTTTGGAAAAGGATATCATAAATAACAAAAGGATAAAAGAGAGCCGTCCAAACAGTTCAGTTGCAAGCTTCAGAATTTTTGGAAATGGGGCTGCTTGGAACCCCCAGAAATAAAATCAACATTAGAAGTCACATTCTTCCACGTGAAAATTACTGTTTCTCTATAGATTTCCCCCCATCCTTCCTGGATAATATTTATTATTTGTTTATTAAATTTCTGGTCCACCCATCTCACTAATACAGCAACTCTGAGGTGGTATACAATATAACAATAATAATAAAAAAGATTAAAAAGTGGTAAGAAAACAAAACTAGAATGAAAAGATTAAAAGAATTCTAAATAGAAAAGAATTCTGTTCTATGAAAAGATTAAAACTTAAGAACTGAGGTGATGGGGCAGCTTAAGAAGGAAACCTCAAAGCCACAGGCAGGTGGCGCTATTGGTCCCCAAACTATTGAACTACAGCTCCCATAATTCTTCAAACTGTCAGAGAACAGACCGGAGCTGTAACCTCATACAGGCCAAGTTGGGGAAGGATGGGCTTTGAAGTTCCTTGCGTTGGGTGTGAGCTCCACCAGGTATCTGATACAAACTAGTGTCAAATGTTGTGTTTCCTTGGCCAGGAATTGCACCCACAACATGCCTATGGGTTGCAGAGATCCGTATTAGATTTTGCATAAGGAAGAAGAATAAGATTTCGTATAAGGGGCGTGCATAAACACACCATCGTGACTACCGTCCCTGTCCTATTGTTCCCATTTATTCGTACCTATTTCCTGTATTCTTACTCATGTTTATATTTATATCTATTATCTTGTAAGCCAGGGGTCCCCAACCACCGGGGTGGACGGTACCGGTCATGGAGCACTCTTTACCGGCCGCAAAGAAAAAAAAAAAAAAAAATGGCGGCTTTCTTCGCCGGTGAATGCTGCTGGGATCGGGATCAAGGACACAAATGAAAGAAGGGGAGGGAGGAAGCAACGAAGCCTGTCCTGCTCTCTGGCTCAGCTCTCTCAGTCGCTTTCGCTCCTCCACCAGCCCAGGAAGAAACTGCTTCAAAGAAGCCGGGTGGCTTTTCCTGTCGCCGCAGCTTCCCGAAGCGCCGTTTCACCCTCACCCCGCCGCTCCGCCGCAGTTCAATCCACAGTGCTCCGTTCTGCCTGCCTGCCTGTCTGGTTGTTTGGGAGCAGCTTCGGCTGAGAATAATAACTATTCGCCTTTTATCAAATAAGCTGCTCCGAAACGAAGAAGGCAGGCAGGCAGGCAGGTAGAACGGAGCACTGTGGATTGAACCGAGCGGGCGGGCGGGCGGAGAGTGGGGGTGAACGGGCGCTTCGGGGAAGCTGTGGCGACAGGAAAGCCACCCCACCCCGGCTTCTGGGCTGCTGGAGGAGCGATAGAGTGACTGAGAGAGGAACGAGGCAGACACCTGAGGGAGGGAGGGAGGGAGACACCTGAGGGATGGGGCTGAGGGAGGCAGGGCCGAGGCGCTCCCTGAATCTTGGTGGTTTGCTGGCAGACGCTTTTATTACCCGACTAGGTAACAACATCAGATGTTACCTAGTCAGGTAATGAAACGCCTGCAAGCAAACTACTAAAGTCGATTCTCTCTCCTCCCCTCCGCTCCCCCCCGGTCCTTGAAAAAATGTTTCTGCTTGAAACCGGTCCCTGGTACAAAAAAGGTTGGGGACCACTGTTGTAAGCAATTGACAAATAAAGTAAATCAAATAAAAAATAAAAGAAGGAAGGAAGGGGGAGGGAAGGAGAGAAAGGAAGGGAGAGAATACCCATTCCTAAGACATCTGTAAGGGGCGTGCATAAGCACACCATCGTGCCTACCGTCCCTGTCCTATTGTTCCCATTTATTCGTACCTATTTCCTGTACTCTTACTCATGTTTATACTTATACCTATTGTGCTGTCTGGACAGTATATGGATAGTTAGGAATTGGGAGCTGTCCCCTTAAGGGAATGCCTCATGGTAAATGTAGTCAATGCCTCCTGGGAAATGTAGTTTATGTCATGTGATCACATCTGTAATCCTGATTGGTCACTGAATTGACCCTTGGTTGGGTTGGGGGAGTTTCCTTTATTCTTGCTTGGACCCCAGCATCGTGCTGGTGTCTTTCCCTTCGCTCCATCGTTATGGGATGAAGATAACTATATTTTCACACTATGAAGACGACTATGCAAAGATTGGACATTAGATGAATCTCAACATAACTGTGAGTTATACTTTGAGGATGCCTGGTGTGAGCCAATAAAGAATCTTTGTATGGAAGCCTTTGTAGAGTTTATCTAACTGTCTTTATATTCAGCCAGCAATTTAGAAACAGAACACCTATTATCTTGTAAGCAAGTCACAAATCAAATAAATAAAATAAAAAATAAAATAAGAAGAGTCTAGAGTAGACAGTGAAATGACATAGGTTCTCCTGCTTAGCAGGGGGCTGGACTCCAACGTCCCTTCCAGTTCATTCATTCATTCATTCACTCACTCACTCATTCAAGAATTTCTCAACCTTGAGATTGGACTTCAGCTCCCAGGATTCTGTGGGAATTGTGCCATGATAAGGTATATTATGCACCTGGAATTATGATTCCAGTCAGGGATGTCCAACCTTGGCAACTTTAAGACTCAATGACTCCAATACCCCAGAAATCCGCAGCCAAGTTGCAAGAATTGAGTATGTCTAGTTTAATGAAAAGAAGGACTCAGGGTGACATGATAGCAGTCTTCCAATATTTGAGGGGCTGCCACCGAGAGGAGAGGGTCAACTTATTTTCCAAAATACCCAAAGGCAGGACAAGAAAAATGGATTGAAACTAATCAAGGAGAGAAGCAACCTGGAATTAAGGAGGAATGATCCTGACAGTGAGAACAATTCATCAGTGAACAGATTCCCTCCAGAATGTGGATTCTCCATCACTGCAGACTTTTGAGTAGAGATTGGACAGCCATTTGTCTGGGGTGATATATGATCTCTTGTTTGAGCAGGGGGTTAGCCTAGAAGACCTCCACGGTCCCTTCCAACTCTTGTTATTCTGGTCCTGTCCCAAGGAAACGTCCCCTCTTCACAAGCCAAGATCTCCTTGGAGCCTCCGAGCTCATCTAACCAGCCATTCAGAAGGACCAGGAACCCTGCAAATACCTGGATTAAATCCTCCTTAATCCGTCTTTTCACTAGGCTGGAACTCTTGTTTTCATATGTTTGATGATCCATTGTTGATTTTCTTGGTGGTCCATGAAACATTCTCAGGAGCCTCTTCTCTAACAGCAACGCTCAAAAGTCTCCATCTTCTTCCGGTCTGTTTTTCAAAGTCCAACTTTTCCTTCCACAGAGGCTCATGACTTTGTATGTCTTCTCTTTGTAGGACTTTCATGGAGAACTTCCAACGCCTATTATACATTTCACTTCATGGTTCTTCCTTCCCTTTGTCCTGTTAACAACTTTGCCATCTGGCTGGTGAAGTTTCTGGAGGACCACTGCTCTGCAAAGAAACACAACACACACACACACACACACACACACACACAGAGAGAGAGTCCTTCTCTTCTCGTCTTATGTGGAAAAAGTGGAAACCCCGCTCCTTTTTAGCACTGATGATGTTCCCTAGTTGGGTCATGAAATACAAGAAAGCAAGCAAGCTCAGAGACCACTAAGAACCCCTCAGTCATTGTCCTCCTCCTCCTCCTCCTCCTCCTCCTCCTCCTCCTCCTCCTCCTCCCTATACATCCCACTCCCTTCTAGCACTGATAATGTTACCTACTTGGGTCATGAAATGTCTGCAAGAAACAATCAAACTCAGAGAACACCAAAGACCCCACAGTTGTTGTTGTCGTTGTCGTTGTCATCGTCATCCTCCTCTTCCTCCTCCTCCTCTCCCTCCCACTCCCTCCTAGCACTGATGGTGTTACCTACTTGGGTCATGAAATGCAAGAAAACAAGCAAGCTCAGAGACCACTAAGAACCCCACAGTCACTGTCCTCCTCCTCTTCCTCCTCCTCCTCCCACCACTCCCTTCTAGCACTGATAATGTTACCTACTTGGGTCATGAAACGTCTGCAAGAAACAACCAAACTCAGAGAGTACCAAAGACCCCACAGTTGTTGTTGTTGTTGTTGTCATCCTCCTCTTCCTCCTCTCCCTCTCCTCTCCCTCCCTCCTAGCACTGATGGTGTTACCTATTTGGGTCATGAAACGTCTGCAAGAAAACTACCAAGCTCAGGGAGCACCAAGGACCCCACAATCCTCCTCCTCCTCTTCCTCCTCCTTTCCTTCCCCTCCTTTCCTTCCCCTCCCCTTCCTCTCCACAAACCCCATTCCCTTGTAGTACTGATGATGTTACCTAGTCAGGTCATGAAACCTCTGCAAGAAAACAACCAAGCTCAGAAAGCACCAAGGACCCTTCTTTTTTTAATCATTAAAACCCCGTTAATGTTTTTATTTTTTATTTTTATTTTAAATAAAAAAGACCATTTCTTTCTACTTTAATCCGATTAGCCTCCCGTTGGATCTGGCTGCCTGGATGCAGCTTATCTGTCCGCAGGGAGGGTTGAGTGAAGGAATCGCGCGATTGGCGTCGTTTAGGCGGCCTTCGGGGATTTAGGGCGTCGTCTGAATCCGGACCTTTTCCCGAGGAAATGGGCTCCCTTGCACGTGAACACCTTACAGCGGAGGCCTTTGCGATAGACTTGCGATGCCAGGGAGGGTTATCTTTCTCCCGACGTCTTTGCTTTTTCTTTGTTAAATTGTGCAGTTGCGAGACCAGTCCTCCAGTCCAAAAGGCGGGCAGGGCGCCGGGCTTTGGATCGGGCGCAGTTCCCAGTGAGCGCGCTTTGCGCCTGTGGTGTTTAGGCGCGGTGGAAACCGGGATCTCATCCAGATAGGTGGACTTTTACACCCAGAATAGACCGCATTATTCATTGATTGACTTTTACACCCAGAATAGACCGCATTATTCATTGATTTAAAAGATGTATACAGCCGCCCACCTTGCACCCAGCTCTGGGCGGCTATATAAATGTTTCAAATAAATATACGAATCGTTGGATGCGCCCACCCCGTGTCTTTTTTTTCAATGAGTCAGTGGTCTCTTAGAAGGGTCGTTGGACTCTTACTTCGGACTCCCCTCACTTTAAAAATAGCTTTTGCTGGTTGTCCAAGGCCAGAGTAACACTCCAGGCGGCCACTCCGCCCGGACTACACCTCCCATCATCCCCAGGACAGCCGGGCAAAAAAGCAGGGTGTTTCTTAGCCACAGGATCCGTTAAGGACTCTCTCCAGCGAGGAATTCGTTTTCAGAGCAGCCGCACAATAATCAGGAGGCCCATCATCCGCTTCCGAAGAAGGGAATTCGAAGGCGAAGGTTGAACAGAAACCCAGATTCATTGCTGAAGTTAAAAGGAGGAATTTCCAGGCGGGTCGGCATAGTATCGCAATAACAGACACACACACCCCAGTCGCGGTGGCGAAAAACGTTCTCGGACACCCAGGAACGAAGCGGTTCCTCTCCGGATCCTTCAACAAGGATCGGGATTTAAGTATGAAGTGCTCTTCGAATATATAGTCCCTTCGGTTTGATAGATGCCAGTCGGAATATGCTCATGAGTTTCGCTTGTAATTTTCCGCCAGAAAATCAAGGTATAGGCACCCGGTCTATGTTTGTATAAATATGCACGTTATTTGTACTGGGGAAGTAATTCCAATTTGAAAAGTGGGAAAAGAGAGAGAGAGAGGAACAGAGGAAGGGAGCGACGGAGGGAGGAGCAGGGGGAGAAAGAGAGAAAGAGAGAGAGAAAGAAAGAAAGAAAGAAAGAAAGAAAGAAAGAAAGAAAGAAAGAAAGAAAGAAAGAAAGAAAGAAAGAAAGAAAGAAAGAAAGAAAGAAAGAAAGAAAAAGAGAGAGAGAAATAGAGAAGAGAGAGAAAGAGGGGAAACAAGGGAGGAAGAAGATAGAAAGGTAGGTAGGTAGGTAGGTAGGTAGGTAGGTAGGTAGGTAGGTAGGTAAGGAAGGAAGGAAGGAAGGAAGGAAGGAAGGAAGGAAGGAAGGAAGGAAGGAAGGAAGGAAGGAAAAAAAGATGAAGATGGGAAGGGAAGAAGAATGGAAGGTGGGAAGGAGAAGGAAGAGCTTGACAAAAAATATTTCCCGTCTCCCCATTACATACCATTCTAATTCATGCATATCGGTTTTATTTTTATTTTTCCTGGAATTTAACAAGGCTCTGGCCTCCCTCCGTTTCCCTTCTTGGCCCGGGGAACGGCTTCTGCTGGGACTCAGGTCGGACCGCTGCTGTAGGCGGCCTTCGCCAGCCCCAGGCCGTAGAGCCCCGGTGGCTAGAGGCCACCACCGGAGAAGGAGAAGGAGAAAAAGGGAAAGGAGAAGGAGGAGAAGAGAGAAGGAAGGAAGAAGAGAAGAACGAGAAACCCTCCCCACAGATTTCTGGGGAAGAGAGATGCCGCTCACCAGATGGACGGAGGACGAGGAGGTTCCTTAGGTATTTATTCGTTTTATTAAATATCTATACCGCCCCACCTCACCTACGTGACTCCGGGCGGTTTACAACAGCACCATAGACCTATAAATACAAGGATGAAAGCGTAGCTTAAAAACGGAGTTTATCGTTTTAAAAAACGGTAAACCAAGTTACTTGCCCTTCCTTTCCAGGAGAACTTCTTGCAGAGGAGAACTCGCCCCTTTCTCACGGAGCTAGTCTAACCCGGGACTGGTGTGTGTGTGTGAAGCAGCAAAAAACCACCGTTCTCAAATGTGAGAGGATCTTTCCTCCCTCCCCCCATCTCCCCTCGGGGGTTACAACTTAAGCGATCCAAACGGCGGAGTTTCTCCGCGCTCGCTTGCGACCGCGGAACCCGAGTCCCAGCGACGAATTTATTCGTGTGAGTGGTCGTTTCTGTTCTCCCCCCCCCTCGCCCACCGCCTCTTTGAGGCTTTCTCCTTATTTCTTCCTCCGGGCGGGCAAACGGGTTTGGGGGGGTCTTTTGCGCCCGCCCCCGCCCCTCTTTTGCCCCCCCTTTATGACCAGGTTTAAGAAGTCTGGCTCCCGGAATGTTTTCGGGAGTCTGACACGTTCGTGGGAATAGAAAGACGGGAGTGAGCCCCATTGGGGCCGGGGGGGGGAGGGGGCCAGCCTCCTTCGGGAAAGCCAAGGTCATTTCCGAGAGCCGGCGGCCTGCGGAAGGAGACGGAGAGGGAGGACAACCAAACCCATCATCCTGCCCAAGGCCCATCCAACGGAACGCATCTAGAAGAGCTTTAAGAACAACTCCGCCGAAACCGGCCTGACTCTGGAGCACAAGAAGGGAAGGGGGAGCGAGTTCCTCCGGGCTAAAAGGGGGCTCCAGGACAGGAGGGCTCCTTCGGTCTAGGAAGCCGAGGCAACAGGGAGCCGGGAGTAGCGGAGGGGCCGAGCCCCAAGGCTGGGGTGCCACGGGACGGCCTCCCTTCCACCGGGCCCCATTCCCTGCCTTTCAGTCTAAGTGCGGCCTCGGGGGTGGAGCGAGATCCGGGGCTCCTTCTCCTCCAGCGCCCAGGCCTTTAAACCTCCCCCCCACCGCCACCGCCGGGGGTCCTGCGCCTTGGAAGGTCACTGGCCTCTTTGCTTCGAGCCCCCAGAAACTTCGGTCTTGGGGCGGCCTGACCGCCTGGAAGGGGAAACCAAGGTTAGAGTAGAGTAGAGTGGAGTGGAGTGGAGTGGAAATGAATGGAATGGAATGGAATGGAATGGAATGGAATGGAATGGAATGGAATAGAATAGACTAGAATAGACTAGACTAGACTAGACTAGACTAGACTAGACTAGACTGAATAGAATAGAATAGAATAGAATAGAATAGAATTCTTTTATTGGCCAAGTGTGATTGGACACACAAGGAATTTGTCTTGGTGCAAATGCTCTCAGTGTACATAAAAGAAAAGATACATTCGTCAAGAGTCAAGAATCATCAGGTACAACACTTAATGATAGTCATAGGGTTATATAGTCATAGGGTATATAGTAAATAGAATATAGTCATAGGGTACAATAAGCAATCAATTCATACTAGGAAACAGTCAATATAAATTGTACGGATACAAGCGACAAAGTTACAGTCATACAGTCACAGATGGGAGGGGATGGGTGGTAAGGAATGATGAGAAGATTAATGGTAGTAGTAATGCAGACTTTGTAAATAGTTGGACAGTGTTGAGGGAATTATTTGTTTAGCAGAGTGATGGCATTTGGGAAAAAACTATCCTTGTATGTAGTTGTCCTGGTGTGCAGTGCTCTGAAGGTAGGAGTTGAAACAGTTTATGTCCAGGATGTGAGGGGTCTACAAATATTTTCACAGCCCTCTTTTTGACTTGTGAAGTATCCAGGGCCTCCATGGAAGGCAGGTTGGTCTCCACTGTTCGGTTTTTTTCTGCAGTTCTAATTGAGGTTCGGCTGGTTCGCCAGGAGATTCATCTCCCCCCTATTTAACATCCCAGCGAATGTCTGAACTGACCTCTTCACACACACACACACACACACACACACGTGGATTCTCTTAATCTTTCCTCCACCTGGTGACCTTACAGGTGCGGGGTAGGGGATTATGGGAAGTTAAGTCCTGGGCCTCCGGCACAGCAGAGAAGCACGTCCCTTCCCTCGGCATTCTGGGTCAGCAGCCTGAATTTCGCGAAGAGCAAATGAAAACATTTGGGCAGGAAGAGGAAAAAATCAAAGATATAAGCCTGGAAGGGTGGTGAAACGCCCGATGAAAAGGAATCGGGCGTGAAAAGCCACTGGGGCGGGGAGCTCCTTCGGGGCCCTGAAGGGTTCCCAGGTAGAAAGCGGGGTGGGGCTGGGGGCTAGGTGGGGATTCCTCCCAGGTCCCCATTACAAAGGGGTCGAAGGGGTCACAGCCGAACTGCGGGTCCATTTCATCCAGGCCTGCCTCGACCCCTGGCTGGGGGAGTGGGACTAACTACCCCAGGCCTTCCTCCGTTCGTTCCCCTTCTCTCTCTCAGCCGCAGTCAAAGGAGCTTTCCAGCACACACACACACACACCAACCAAACTCCGGAGCCACCAGCCGCTCCTCTGGCCAGGCTGTTACTCCCGAAGGCGCCAGGGAAAGGGAGGCAGAGAACGCAGGCTGCCCTTTCTTTCTTTTTCTTTCTTTCTTTCTTTCTTTCTTTCTTTCTTTCTTTCTTTCTTTCTTTCTTTCTTTCTTCCTTCCTTCCTTCCTTCCTTCCTTCCTTCCTTCCTTCCAATACAGCTGCCTGCCTGCCTGTCTTCCTGCCTTCTCCTTCCTTCCTTCTCCTTCCCACCTTCCATCCTTCTTCCCTTCCCATCTTCATCTTTTCCTTCTTTCCTTCTTTCCTTCCTTCCTTCCTTCCTTCCTTCCTTCCTTCCTTCCTTCCTTCCTTCCTTCTACATTCCTTCCTTCCTTCCATCCATCCTTCCTCCCTTCCCATTTTCATCTTTTCCTTCCTTCCTTCCTTCCTTCCTTCCTTCCTTCCTTTCCTTCCTTCCTTCCTTCCTTCCCTTCCTTCCACCTTTCTATCTTTTGCCTGCCTGCCTGCCTGCCTCACCTCGGGGCTCCCAGATCCTCCTTCTCTGGAACCGAAACCCCGGCTCCAAGCGAAGCTTTTCCGGAAAGAGAAGCGGGAAGGAACTCTCTCTTGCGGGTGAACGGACGTGGTTTTCAGCCGGGCCGAAGATCCGCACCGCGCTCTGCCCCTCGCCCGCTGCCTTCCCGAGCCGGTCTCCCTAAACCTCCGAGCCGCGGCGAGAGCCAGGAAACAGGGCCGGCCCGCAAAAAGGCCTGGTTTGCGGGCAAAGGAGCCGGCGGCGGAAGCGGAGCCTTGGGCGAAACGAGACCGAAGCGAGAGCAGGCGGAGGCGGCCTAGGCAACTGGGCCCGGCCCGGGGCGGGGAGCTGGGTGTCTGGCTGGTGCATTTGCGATCGGGGGAGGGAGGGAGGGAGAGAAAATATTCTTTGCAACAATTGCAAGCCTTTGCTCTAATGAATTGATCTTAATTCGTAAGTTTCTTCTTCTTCCCGCCGCGTCCGTTCCCCCCGCTTTCGTTGTTATTTTTTTAATCCTGGTTTTATTTCCATGCGGAGCGGGGGTTGATGAACCTTCTGAAGGTTGGAGACCAACCGCCTTTGCCGGGGAAGCCCCCCCCCCCCCCCCCCATCCTTTTTCTCCCCTCGCCCCCAAATGCGGCAGGACGCTGCGCTCACCCCTCCTTTGCAAGAGGGCCCCAATCCGCGGCGGGGGAGGGAGCTCGGCGGCTCTAGCTCCCCTTCGACCCCCGGTTTGCTGGCTCGCTTAAGGCCTCTTTGCAAGGTTCGTCCCTCCATCTTTCGCGCAATTCCGGCCCGGAGGCCGTCTGGCACACAAGGGGCAACACACACACACACACAGATCCTGGGTTGTATCTCCGCATCTCCGCTTGGCCTCCTTCATCCTTCTTTCGTACTTCTTAACCAACAGGAGGTTCTGGATCTCAAGCGGGGCCCAGAACATTGCTAAGGTCCGAGTCCAGAAAAGCCTTTAGTAGGGGATGAAGGGTCCTACTGAGCTGGGGGTGTCCCTGGTTGGCACCCCTAACAACCTATGGGGGGGGGCTGAGCCCCCTTGGAGGAAGGTCAGCCTGGGCAGGAAGATTTTTCTCCGGGGGCGGCCAAAACTGAGTCAGAATAAGAGTTGGAAGGAAACCTGGGCTCCGTAACTGAAAAACTTATTATCTTTTTATATTTTATCATTGCGCTTATAATTCCTTTCTGTTTAGAGAAACCCTTAAGCCAGCCGACCTGGCCCGGGCCTTCTTCCCACCCGCCTTCATTCCTGACCACCATCGAAATAAAAATCGAAACATGGCTTGGTGAAATAAAAACCGTAAGATATTTTTTTGTTTGTTTGTTTCAAATTCAGACCGCTGCTACTTTGGGATGCCTGAAAAAGGATGTGTGTGTGTTGTTGTTTTTTAAAGAGAGGCATAGAATGCAAGCGCATCCTTTTATACCCCGAGTTTCTATAGGAAAATTAAGGACGTTGATATTTTTTTCCTCCTCGCCCCCCACATCAAACAGGCAAGGAGGTCTGTTCCTAGATTATTCCAAGGATGGGAGACCACAAGGAAGGCTGGACTAAGAAAATGGAAAAAGCCCCTCAGTCCGAAAGAGAGCTGCGCCCCCGAAACCTTCATGTTGTTGTTTACAGAAAATGACTGTAAATCTTTACAGGAGGTTTACAGAAGATTGTTACCCTGCTAAATTGCAGCAAAGCAACAAGAACAGGAACGTATGTGCGTATGTATGTATGTATGTATGTATGTATGTATGTATGTATAGAATAGAATAGAATAGAATAGAATAGAATAGAATAGAATAGAATAGAATAGAATTCTTTATTGGCCAAGTGTGATTGGACACACAAGGAATTTGCCTTGGTGTAAATACTCTCAGTATACATAAAGAAAAGGTACATTCGTTAAGAATCAAGAATCATAACCGTACAACACTTAATGATAGGCATAGGGTACAATCAACAATCAATCTATTTATTTATTTAATGTATTTATTTTTGTATTATTATTATTTTTTTGCTTAAGTTTGTTTTTGCCTTTTCCTGGAGGTGATACTGCCCCCTCTTTAAAATTTTGAAAAACAGGAATATAATTTCTACAAGGCTGGTTCTTCCAAGCAAATTCCCATCTCGGTGGTAATTCAGCTGGCAAATCCGCTCCCCCTCTGGATCCCTATTCCCCCCCCCCCCATTTAGGGAAAAAAGTCCTGAAACAAGTAACCCAAATGGGGAAAAAAAATAGGGAAGGTTGAATTCCAGAAGAAGAAGGGGGGGAAAAAGTGGCTTTAAGGCTACAGCGATTCCTCACACGGCCCTCGCATTTGAAGGAAGGGATTTTATTCTATTCCTCTTTTAAAAAATAAATAAATATATAAACCACCACAGCAGCGGTCCGAATTTTAAATAAAAAACATTTCTTCCGGCTTTATTTCCCCCAGCCATAAAAACATAAACAATTAAGTTCCTCCACTTTTTTGCTGTTTTTCCCCCCCCTTCCCCAACCCTTTTTCAAAAGCTTTTCGTTTGTGGCTCTGCGTTTTTCTGGACGAATAAAATCCTGACTAAATTCCTTCGGGGTACTTTTTTTTATTTTATCTTGTCGTGAAGATGCAACAGGGTTTTGTTTTGTTTTTTCCCCTTTCTGCCAAGTGTGTTGTGGGTGTGTTGGTTTTATCAGAGGCTCGGGGAAGTTGGAACGCCGCCAATTCTGAGGAATTTGAGGGTGGAATTTGAAGGAGAATTAAATTCTTTCTCTCGTTCGCCTTCGAAGCGCCTCTCTCGACCAGCTCTCGGCCTAAAAGACCGCAAATAATCCCACGGGACCGACGCTTCACTGAAACGTATATCTGTGTACCAGCGATTGCACGACTTCTGTGGGTGCCGCGCGTTAAATAGATTCCACGGAAAACCCTGAAGGACGTGCTATTTTCCCTTCTCTTCTTTAACGGGGGCAACTGGATGTCGAGGGGTAGGAAGGCATCAGGCTAACGGAGCTCCGAGAAAGGCGCTCCTCCGCGCCGTAGAAAGCCGGGAAACCTTCCCCAACCAGGGCAGAACCGCCTGGGAGAAACGGCTGACTCGCGTCCACGCACAAACACGCACCGTCCCCAGCTGGTTAGGAAATGCCCTGGATGGGTGGGTCTTTCCAGTCTATGAAGACACTTTCGCCAAAAGTCCGAGGTTGTTTAAGATGCGGAGCCCCGTGTCTGCAAGCCCAGCCTCGCCTCCACTCCTCTGCTCTCCTCTCCTCCTCCCCTCCCTCCCCTTCTCTTCTCTTCCCTTCCTTCCCCTCCTCTCCCTTCCCTCCCTCTCCCCTTTTCCTCTCCTCTCCCCTCTTCCCTTCCCTTCTCCTCTCCTCTTCTCCTCTCCTCTCTTTCCTTCCCTTCCCTTCCCCTCCTTTCTCCTTCTCCTTCTTCTCCTTCTCTTCTCGGCCCCTTGCTCCTTTCCCGAATTTAAATCCTCCACCAGGCCAGGCAACCTCCTCATCCGAGGAAGTGAGCCGCGGCCCTCCTGCCTTTCACTCAAAGGGGCCAGTCGGAAAAGGGTCGACACCCTCCTCTTCTCACCCACTCCCCACAACCGAAGGGTTTGAAACTCTGCGAGTCTTCCAAGGGGGGTCCCGCATTTCCCCAGGCTGGGAAGAGTACAGCAAAACGACTTCTTAACGTCCTTCTGCCTTTGATTTAAAATTAGTCTGTCGGGAAAAGCCACCCTGAGGGTTCCTCCGTGTGTTTTTGGCACCCAACGCGGTTCTCTTCCCACCAGTCCTGGGAGCGAGCTCGAGTTCTCACTTCCGACTGGGAGAACGGCGGGCTGCGCCTTTTTCTGAGCCCAAGAGGCAGCGCCGGGCAATAGAGAAGGTGCGGCGCTAGGATCGGGTCCTCCTTCAGGCGGAAACCGGCTGGATTCAGGGCCAGCTCCCACCCACCCACCCACCCAGCTCTCTCTGCCCCAAATGTTGAAGGCGAAAGTTTTAGTCCTGCAAACCCGCGCAAGGTCGCGTTGTGGGTGAGGGTCTCTACCCCTTTCTCACGAAACAGATTGGTCGGGCCTGGTTAGAACAAGGAGCAGCTTCAGTGGGGGGGGGGGCGGACTCGGTTACACTGGGGAGGCGTCCTAGGATCCCGAGAGTAACGGTCTGCGAATCTGTTTGCCTCGCGTTCTCCCGGTTTGATGGATGATGGATGGATGGATGGATGGATGGATGGATGGATGGAATGAAAGGAAGGGAAAGAGAAGGAAAGAGGAGAGGAGAGGAGAGGAGAGGAAAGGAAAGGAAAGGAAAGGAAAGGAAAGGAAGAAAAGAGAATGGGAGGAAAGGAAAGGAAAGGAAAGGAAAGGAAAGGAAAGGAAAGGAAAGGAAAGGAAAGGAAAGAGAAAGGAAAAAAGGAAGAAAAGAGAATGGGAGGAAAGGAAAGGAAAGGAAGAAAAGAGAATGGGAGGAAAGGAAAGGAAGAAAAGAGAATGGGAGGAAAGGAAAGGAAAGGAAGATAAGAGAATAGGGAGGAAAGGAAAGGAAAGAGAATGGGAGGAAACGAAAGGAAAGAAAGGAAAGGAAAGGAAAGGAAGAGAATGGGAGGAAAGGAAAGGAAAGAGAATGGAGGAAAGGAAAGGAAAGGAAAGGAAAGAGAATGGGAGAAAAGAGAAAGGAAAGGAAGAAAAGAGAATGGGAGGAAAGGAAAGGAAATCAGCCCCCGCGAGGCACTTTCTAGCCTGCATGCCGGAAAGGCGCAGGGGGGCAACGTAAGCGCTCTGCCAGGGCTGCTCTGACGGACCCTGAATCTCGCCCCGGTCCCTGGCAACGTTTCTGCTCCGGGCTGTCCTTCTTCCCGCACCGGCGGAGCAGCGCCTGTGAACGGCGGCGGTACAGGAGCTCTCCCCAAGCCTTCGGCGGCGGCGGCGGCGGCGGGGAGAGGAGGGGAGACGGCCGAGCGGCAGCTGGGCCAACCAAGAGACGGACTCGATGAAGGGGGAGGTCTGCCGTCCCCAGGGTGGGAGGGGGCAAGAGGGATCCCCAAAGGCCATCGGGGGGACACTCGGGGAGGGGAGGGAGGGAGGGGCGTGGAAGGGGTGCGGGAACCGCCCAGCCGTTCTTTGTTCGCCAATGAATGAACCCGGGCAGGCTCCGCCAAGCAGGAAATTACGTGCGGGGGTGGGGGGCTGAGCCTCCCGCCCCCTCTCCCCCCCCCAGCTTCAGAGCGCTGGTGGGGGGAGGCTCGCTCATTGAAGGCGGGCCGAGCGCGGGAGGGGGGCTCTGGCCGTGATTTCCCCCGCACCTCCCTCCCCCTCCGCGGCCGGGGTCGCCTGGAGCCGGGGATGGTCCAACCTGGAGGGCGGGCGGGGGCGAGGGCGGGCGGCGGAGAGGAGGAGGAGGAGGAGGAGGAGGCCGGGCTTGCTAGCTGCGCTCGCCTGGGCTCGCCCTTCGCTCATCAGAGAGAGACGGCGGGCGGGAGCGCAGCGCAGCGCAGCGCAGCGCGGGGATGGAGGCGGCAAGAGCGCGCTGGCCCGCCGGCCGGCCCGGAGAAGTTTGACCCCGCGCCGAACCGGGCGGTGGAGTTGGTGGCGGCTGCTGGGGCAAGAAATGGCCGAAGTTCCGGCAGACGACATTGGGAACCGGCGCCGGCTCTGCGCTTCTGGCTCTCCCGCCGCCGCCGCCGCTGCCGCCGCCGGGACTTGCGCAGCTTCTCCAGGCAGCCGAGGCTTCTAGGCAAGAAGAGACGCAGCTCGGGGGCCCTTTCCAGCCGTCGAGATCATCAGGAGGAGCCTGGCGGGCGGAGGCTCCGCCGGGCGCCATGCCCCCCGCCTGGGCTTCCCGGTGCCCCGTGGCCGACCCCAAGTAGCCGGCGGGGGGGGGAGAGAGAAGGGGCTCGGCATAAGAGCTAAAGGCCCATGTTCCACTCCGGCATGAGCGATGGGGGCAGGCGCGCCCTCCTCCTGGGCGAGCCCGGCGGCCCCTTCGAGCGGGCGCGGGGCAAGGAGAGCGCCAAGGGACGAGGAGGAGGAGGAGGCGGCGGGGAGCTGAGGGACCTGGCGGCGGGGACGTCGGCTTCCAGCGGCCCTTCCCAAGAGGGCGCTTCGGAGAGCGGCAACCAGTCCCCCGCGGGCGAAACGGATTATTGCCGCCGGATCCTGGTACGAGGTAAGGGGTCCCAGCAACTTCCGAGGCAGGAGGGGCGTTGGTTGTAGACCTCCCCCTCCTTCACCCCGCATTCCGGCAGCGCCTTCTCGACTCAGCCCCCACCTCGCCCAAAGCCCCCAAAACGGGGTTTTTGCCCCCTCCCCCCAAAAAAACACCTGGCGTTTTCCAGCCTTCTTCCTCTCCAAACTCGGCCGGTCTTTACCACCTCAGGGAGCACCCTCCAGACCCCAGCGCGCGCCCCGCTTCCAGCCCAGCTTTCCCATTTGGGGGTATCCTCCTCCCCCCACTGGCGTTCCCCCGACACCCCCACACCGCCAGCAGCAATAGCGGGTCTCTACGCCGATGGTTGAACCGGAGAGCCTGCTCCTTCCTCCCGGCTCTCTCCCCCCCACCTTCGCCGCTGCCTGTCCCAACCGATCCGGGTCCCGGTTACTAAGCTTCCACCGGGCGGGGCGGGGGTCCCTTTTCAATCGCCTCTCCCCCCCACCCCGTCCCCCACCCCCAAACACCCCATTCCATGCAGCGGAGGAAGAGGAGCCAGGCCAGGCCAGGGTTTCTGCGGGTGCGTTTTTAGGAGAGGACGGGGAATGGAAAGGGGAGGACGGAGCTTAGAGCGAAGATTTTTCTCCTGCGCGTAGGTTTGTTTGTTTATATTTGCGTTGGTGTGTGTGTGTGTGGTGTGTGCGTGTGTAGTGTGTGTGTAGTGTGCGTGTGTGGTGTGCGTGTGTGGTGTGTGTGGTATGTGTGTGTGTGGTGTGTGTGGTGTGTGTGGTGTGTATGTGTCTGTGGTGTTTGTGGTGTGTATCTGTGTGGTGTGTATGTGTGGTGTGGTGTGTGTGTGTGTGTGTGTTGGAGGCTGGAAGACCTCCAGCGCCTGAAAGGGCAGCTCGCGTTGGCTGGTTCATCTTTGCAGTCCGGCAATGGGGGGCGGGGGGGGGGGCGCGTGGCTTGGGGTCTTGGCCGCATCTGCTCCCCCACCTCCGCTTTACCCAGGGCTTCGGGGGCACGGGGCGCGCGCGTGTCCCCGCACCAGCCTCGTCGCAGGGAAACCGCGTCACCGAGGCCTCAGAGAGCCCAGCGCGGGGGTTCTTCTCCTTGCCCCCCCACACCCGGCTCGGGCTTCACGAAGAGAAAGACCCCCCCACCGCCCGGCCGGGTCTTTCCCTCCCCCACCACTCCATCCCCCTCCGGGTTAAAAAAAAATGCCGTAAACCCTTGGGAAATGCTTGCGCCGCGTTCCCCATCCTCCTCAGCAGATGCGGGCCTTGCCTCCGTTGGCTGGGGAGGATGGGAACAGGAGTCCCGCAGCCCCACCTTGCGGAGGTGGGAGGGAGGGAGGGAGAGTGGGGGGGCGCCCGGTATGAGCGAAGGGCCTTTTCCACGCAACCCTCTGGGGCCGGGCGGGGAGCCGGTTCGGTTGAGGATTCGGTTACGAAACAGCCTCGGAGAAAGGAAGAGGGGAGAAGGGGCGGGGCGGACTCCTGAAGAAGAATGGCTTGGATGGGGGGGGTGGGAGGAGGAGGAGGGAGGTCTTTGATGGGGGGGAGATCTTGGTCTCCCCTCGCCATCCTCTTCTACGCCCAGGTGCTTCCTCCGCCCGGGGCTGTTTCAACTTCAGAGCAAATACCTGGTCCTGCGCTTGGCCTGGCCGGCTCGCCCCCTCCCACCCACCAAAAATCTTCTTTCTCCTTAATCGGTTCGGGCGATTTATCGTGGGAGCCCTTAGCACACCTGCCGCCTTCCCCGAACGAGGTTGTCCGCTGCAGGGGCTGGGTGGTTTTCGGGACTACGCCGCGAGCAGAGTGAGCCTTTTGGTGCTTTAAAAAAAAATGGGGGTCTTGGCTATGAAATCGGGCCCCCAAAGTAGTTGAAGGGACTCTCGGAGGAGAAGCCGACGCAGCCAGCGGATTGCCCAGCCACCGGGCGCTGGAGTAAGGCCTGCCTTTCGCCCCACCAGTTTGGAACGGGGTTGCCTTCGCTCTTTTTGCACTCCTAGTGAAATTTCGGGGGGGGCATCGGCGATTGGAAGGGCTGTTGGCTGGACACCCCCTCCCGCAAGTGACCCGAAAGGGCTGCGGGGACCGAAGGGAGGGGGGAACTTTTTGCTACGCAGGCCGAGAAGCGTCTGAATGGTCCTTTTCGGAAACACCCCCACCCCCCCCCATTTCAGGCTCCATTTCAGTGGGATGTTTACCGCGGGGAGGGGGGGGGTTTCGTTTACAAATGAGAAGCTGAAGTGGGGAGCTCTTATTTTTCTTCCCCAAAATGTTGCATGGATGGAGAAAGGAAGAGGATGGACTAAAATACGCCCTTTGTGTGTGGAGTGCAAGTTGAAAGGCAAGGAGGCACTGGAGGAGAATTATTACTAGTAGTAGTACAACTAGTAATGGTAATAACTCTCTAGTAATAGTATTTATTACCTGCCCAACTATCGGATGAAGGAAAGGCAAGGAGGTACCAGAAGAGAATTATTACAAGTAGTAATGCTAGTATAGTCATAATATAGCGAATAGTTATGCTATAATAGCTAGATGCTATTATTACTAATGCTAGTAGTTGTAATTCTCTGCTGCTACTATTAGTATTTATTACCTGTCCAACTATCATACAATGTCATAGTATAAAATAACTAATAGCTATACTATTATAACTAGTATGCTATTAATTACTAGTGCTAGTAATAATTCTCTGCTGCTACTACTAGTATTTATTAGCTGCCCAACTATCATATGAAAGGCAAGGAAGATAATTACTAGTAGTAGTAATGTTAAGTTGTCATAGTATAATATAACTAATAGTTATACTATTATAACTAGTATGCTATTAGTTATTACTAATGCTAGTAATAATTCTCAGCTGCTACTATTTATTAGCTGCCCAACTATCATATGAAAGGCAAGGAAGATAATTACTAGTAGTAGTAATGTTAAGTTGTCATAGTATAATATAACTAATAGTTATACTATTATAACTAGTATGCTATTAGTTATTACTAATGCTAGTAATAATTCTCAGCTGCTACTACTATTTATTAGCTGCCCAACTATCATACGAAAGGCAAGAAAGATAATTACTACTAGTAGTGATGTTAGTTGTCACAAAATAACATTATTATTATTATATTAATTTTACTATTATTTAATTTATTTATATTGCCGCCTATTCGCCCATGGTGACTAGAGGCAGCTTATACAAACGTAAAACCATATTTAAAACAAAACACTAAAAATAAAATAATATTATGTACTATAATAGCCAGTATGCTATTAGTTATTACTAATGCTAGTAGTAATATTTCTCTACTACTAGTAGTAGTATTTATTAGCTGCCCAAGTTTAATACGAAAATAAAGGAACGAAGGCCCTTTTTGTGACTCAAATTGTTGCTCGCGGTTGTTGTGCAAAGGAAAACGGCGGAAAGAGGGGCTGCCCCACCATTTCCCAGCGCCAAAGGCCTCCTCCGTTTCTCTTCCGTTTCCCCCCCTCAGATTTTTTTTTTTGGGGGGCGGGGGGAGGCAGTAGAGGGTTGGCCGCAGCTGTAACTAAAAAAACGGCGGGTTTTCAGGCCGGCCTCCGGCTTCTTCTTCTCGTCCCCCTCCTCCGAGGCTGGGGAAGAGGGGCTGGAGAGAAGGCGGCGGCGGCGGCGGCGGAGCCAGCCAGGCCTGCCCGCGCTCCTTCCAACTGCCCCGTCTTTCGGACACCGGCAAAGCGGGGGGATCCCACCGAATTCGCCTTCGCCCTCCGGCTGAGGCCCGAGAGTCGCCGCTCTTACGGCCTCCATCTCTTTTTCCCTTTTCTCCCGCCGAAGACGCTTTCCCGGGAGTCAAAAGCTTCTTGAGAGCCCTTCGGATTTAAGGCGGCCGGTCCGGTCCCTCCCGCACGCTGGGACGAGTTTGGTTTGAGATCGCCGGGCGAGGCGAGGCTGCCGGAATATATGGGATTTTTTTCCCTCCCTCTTTTCCCCTCCCTCAAATGTGTCGCCTGGGCTGGGATTCTGCCCTCTTGAATTCCCCCGGCTGATGTCCCCTGCTCGATGATTCTAGGGCCTAGGCCTTCCTTACGAAGAGATTAGATAGATAGATAGATAGATAGATAGATAGATAGATAGATAGATGGATGGATAGATGGATGGATGGATAGATGAGATAGATAGATAGATAGATAGATAGATAGAGATAGAATAGATAGATAGATAGATAGATAGATAGATAGATAGATAGATGGATGATGGATGGATAGATAGATAGATGGATAGATAGATGGAGATAGATAATAGGATAGACAGGCAGACAGGGATAAGTAGATAGATAGATAGATAGATAGATAGATAGATAGATAGATAGATAGATAGATAGATAGATAGATAGATAGATAGATGATAGATAGATAGACAGACAGGATAGACATGGATAGATAGATAGATAGATAGATAGATAGATAGATAGATAGATAGATAGATGGATGGATAGACAGGCAGAAATAGATAGATAGATAGATAGATAGATAGATAGATAGATAGATAGATAGATAGATAGATAGATAGATTAGATAGATAGATAGATAGACAGACAGACAGACAGACAGACAGACAGACAAAAATTTTATTATATATATATAATAAAGAGAGGGTGTATATATATATATATGTGTGTGTGTGTTTGTGTGTGTGTGTATGTATATGTATACGTATGTATGTGTGTGTTTGTGTGTGTATATATAGAGGGGGGGGGAGGGAAGGAGGGAGGGAGACTCGCGGTTGAAATCCGGCAGCCGTTTCCCTCGGAGGAAACCTCGGGGGTGGGGAAATCTGTGCGGGAATCAGGCGGTTCAGCCTTTCCATCCCGTGGTTTTCGGGGGATCCGAGGCGTGGCGTTGGCCTCGGAAAACGGGGCGCTCCTGCGGGCAAATAAAAAATCCCTGGGAGGTTTTTTTGTTGTTTGCTTTTCCCGGCTTTCCTTGACTTAGCAGGTCCCAGACGCGCGCGCGTGTTGCAAGGATCCCCACGCGGGAGCGTCCGTGCAAGCCTCCCCGTTAGAGTCACCGACGTGGGTGACAACCCCTCCCGTCTTTACCTCCATTTATTTCCGATGTTTTAATTTTATTTTAATTTTTTTAATTGATCGGGTTTATCTAACCTCCCGTCTATACAACTCTCAGCGACGCACCAATAAAGCTAGAACAAAGTAATGAATACGACACAATGGGATCATTGTGGTTAAAATATTTTTTTTAAAGAAAACGATACAAAGGAATTTTAGGGGAAACCCTATGAACCCACACCTGAATCATTCTCCCGCTTCTCTGGGGTGCCCACAGGCCTGATGGCACAAGCCAGATTTTGAAGGATGGTGGGATAGTCTAAAAGGATCATGAAACTAGCCCCCTTTGAGTTTGAGGGGCAGCCAGAGACTATTCTATAAACCAGGCCTCCGAAGTAGAGAGAAGGCGGCCCACCTTCTGTGTAGTGCAGTGTTGGTGCGTTGTCGGGGCTTTTCAATTCAACGTGTGGAGGGCGAAAGATGTGTGTCCGTGTTTATTTTCACGGTCCTGACGTGCACTTGAAGATGGTGTTTGATTTCGTTGTACGAGGTGCAACGGCAATTCAACGAAAGTCAACTTCCTGGAACCGTTTGACAAGGGTCTTTCCCCCCTGAAACGTGGGGGCCACAACGCACCCTAGATCTGAAGGGTCAAACAGAATTGAGGAGGACGGATCCCCTACGCAGATAACCCGGGTCCCAAGCCACATGGAGCTTTCAATGTCAAAAACAGCACTCAGAATTAGACCCGGAACCAAAAGCCAAATCCTAATCAAGGCACGAATAAAAGGGACTCCTCTGTTTGGTTCTAATTTCTCTTTTCTGCAGCCCTCGGCTTTTCCTCCACCCCCACCCCCGCAAAGCTCCTCTCGCTCCTTCCTGCCTCTTTGGAAACCCTTCTGGGGACTTCCCACTTCCCCTTTCCGGCTCCTCTCCTTTCCTGGAAGAGTATGCCAAGAACAGTGGGGTTTCCAGCGCTGCTGCCCCGTTTCCGAGCTGCTGCTCTCCTCTCCTTGGCCTGTGGGGTCGTTTCTTGGCCGGGCAGGGGAGCCCCGGGTGGGTTTCCTTGAAGGCTGGAGGCTGGGCTTGGATAAAAAGAGCAGCAGCGCTGGGCGGCGTGGGTTCTTGGGGCAAGGCAAGGCCCCTGGGAAGTCTGCCCAGGGCTCCTCCGTCCAAGGTTTTAATTTATTCGCAGTCGTTTATTATGTCTATACTTATACCCGTTTGTACTTTTATAGGTTTATAGGTTATACTTGATTTCTAATGCATGCTTGACAAACTAAACTAAATCCATAAATAAAACAAAATAAATTAAAAGGTGAATGGGGTGCCTCAAGCAGGCCAAAGGAGGAGAGGAGAAGGTGAGGAAGGGAGAAGAAGGTGGGGAAGGAGAAGGAGGGAAGAGGGGGGGGATGAGAAGTGAGAAGAGGGCAGAAGAGAAGAAGAAGGGGGAAAAGGAAGGAGGAGATGGGGAAGGAGAAGATGGGGAAGGAGAAAGAGAAGGAGGGGATGCAGAAGAGAAAGAGGAGAAGGAAAAGGAGGGAAGGAGGAGGAGGGGAAGGAGAAGATGGGGAAGGAGAAAGAGAAGGAGGGGATGCGAAGAGAAGAGAGAGAAGAAGGGGAGGAGGGGAAGAGAAAGAGAAGGATGCAGAAGAGGAGGGGAAGGAGAAGATGGGGAAGGAGAGGGAAGGAGAAGGAGGGAATGCAGAAGAGAAAGAGAAGGAGAGAAGGGGGAGGGGAAGGAGAAAGAGAAGGAGGGGATGCAGAAGAGAAAGAGGAGAAGGAAAAGAAGGGGAGGAGGAGGGGGAAGGAGAAGATGGGGAAGGAGAAAGAGAAGGAGGGGATGCAGAAGAGAAAGAGGAGAAGGAAAAGAAGGGGAAGGAGGAGGAGGGGAAGGAGAAAGAGAAGGAGGAGAAGGAAAAGGAGGAAGAGGAGGACAAGGCCCCGATCCTGGAAGTATTATAGGTTGCTTCGGGCCAAAAGCCGCCCCCCCCGCCCCCAGCCACAAACTTGCAGGAAACGAAGGGGCGACGAAAGGCGCTGGGGAGCCACGGGGGCAATTTGGAGCGTCAATGGAGGGCGCAGGCAGATCTGCACCCCCAAAAATTATGCAGTTTGGGGAAATTGCCCCCTTTGAGTCCATTTTTATTGCCGACGCTGTTCGGGGAAGGGCGGGCGACGGGGGGCGGCTCTTCCTCTGCTGGGGCTTGAAGGGGCTGCAGTCGGTTTCATTGATGCTCCTTTCCTTTGGTGTCGAGACCCCCGCAGCAAACGGAAGGACCTCGCCAGCCGTCCCTGGGCGACCCCCGAGAACGGCCGGAGTTCCCCCCCGCCAAAGCGGCCTCCTATTTCCGCGAGTGGCCGGCTCTTCCCTCTCGCAGACACCCCGAGAAATGATCGCCGCTTCCCGGAGGACCGCTGGAGGGGGGTTGCTGGGACCCCAGACCCCCCACACACACACACACCCCGCCGGAACACGCGACCCCCGGACTCGAACCCACCTCCCGGTCCCCGCCAAGGCTCGGCAGGAACAAAGGGAGAAGGAGATGCGCGGGGGAGGCGGATCCGCCGCGAGGGTCGCCAGTCGACGCGGCTCTTGCTGGCCGGGACGCGGGCCCGCCGCCTCTCTCCAGGCCGCCTGGGCCTTTCTCACGACCGCTGCTCTTGGGGGCCGGATCGGTGGATCCGAGCTGCTCGCTCGGCAGCTCCCTGACTCCTCGGTGAAGCCGAAGCCGCTGCCAAAATCGGCGGTAGCCTTTTTTTTCCACCTGGGCTGCACACTTTTCTGTCTTGGCGTTTCCTTCCTTCCTTCCTTTCCTTCCCTTCCTTCCTTCCTTCCATCCTTCCGTTCCTTCCTTCCTTCCTTCCTCCTTTCCTTTCCTTTTCTCCTGTAATTATATTTTTTCTTCTTCCCTGTTCCTTTTCTCTCCTTCCTTCCTTTCCTTTCCTTTCTTCCATCCTTCCTTTCCTTCCTTCCTTCCTCCTTTCCTTTCCTCCTGTAATTATATTTTTTCTTCTTCCCTGTTCCTTTCCTTCCTTCCTTCCTTCCTTCCTTCCGTTATAATTTTCCCTTCTTTCTCCCTGTTCCTTTGTCTCTTTTCACTTTTCCTTCCTCCCTCCCTCCCTCTAATTATATTTTTCCATCTTTCTCCCTGTTCCTTCCCCCCCTTCCTTCCTCTTTTCCTTCCTCTATATTTTGCCTTCTTTCTCCCTGTTCCTTTTCCTCCTTCCTTCCAATATATTTTTCCCTTCTTTCTCCCCGTTTCTTTTTCTCTTTCCACTTTTCCTCCCTCCCTCCATCTTCCTCCCTGTTCCTTTCCTTCCTTCCTTCCTTCCTTCCCTGTGTGGCGAGTCTGAATTCTTTTTAGATCCAGCCGCCATTTGCAGCTCTGAACTCAGAAAACGGGAGGGTAGCTCTCTGTTTATTTATTTATTTGATATTTATTTATATATTTATTTATTAAATTTGTTCGCCACCCATCTCGCTGCAAGGTTTATTCCTAGAGAGCCAGGAAAGGGGGAAAAGAGAAACAAGCCGCACTCACTGGTTGAAATTCAGGTGTCCGTGAGAATTCAGGGATGGATTTTTCTCTCCGGCCAAAGGCTCACAATTTCTTAAGGGACGAATTCATTTTTATTTTTTATTTTTTTTAAATCGTAATCGCAGCACTAAATATTCCTTTTTTGAGAGTTGGGGAACCCCCGGTGTTGGTGAAGGGATTTCAACTCCAGATAAATTTTCTTTAATTTGGGGGAGGGGAGAGGAAGCGACCCCCATGGAGAGTAGTGGGTACGGCTTCCATTTAGTGCAAAACCTTCTCTTTCTTTTTTTCCCTTTCTTTACTCCTTGCCGGTTGATGTCGACACGTTATCCAACTAGGGGCTCGCGCGGGCGGATGTGTTATTTATTTTATTGAGCAAGGAAAATATTGCAGGGCGAAGACGGGTGTGTGTGGGGGGGTGGAATGGGACTCTTTTTCCACCACCACCACCCCCTTGGCGAAAATGGCGACTGAATTCATTGGGAACTCTTCGATGGCGGATTTCTTTCTGATGTGCTGAAACGCTGCTGCGGCCTACATCTCAAACATAGATTTTTTTTGGGGGGGGGGGATTTTAAACGTTGATTTGCAACCGTAGGTTTTAACAAAATTTGTGGGGGGGAGCCGTTAGAAACAGGGGAGGAGCTCTTTTCCTTCTTCCCGGTTTGAATAAAATAAAAATAAAATCATTTCAGATTTCATAAAAATTCCAGGACGCCCTCTCTGTTGTTACCCTGCACGGGAGATATTTTATTGGACATTTCGAAATGGAAAGGCATTATTTTGTTAAATGGCATTGCCCAGAGGATCAATTGGTTGCCCTCTCCCCTCTTTGGAAGAGCTTTATAGCTCCCGCTGCCTTAAGAAAGTTCAAAACATCCTCAAAGATCCATCTCATCCTGGGCACCCGCTTTTTTTTTAACTATTACCGTCTGGCAGACGGTACAGGAGAATAATAAAAACAAGGACAAATAGGCTGTAAAACAGCTTCTATCCCAGGGCAGTAGCTCTGTTGAATTCTGTTGTAGAGTACAGTGTTGGTGCAGTATCGGGGTTTTTCAATTCAATGCGTGGAGTGTGAAGGATGTGTGTTTGCGTTTATTTTCATGGTCATGACGTGCACTGAAGATGGTGTTTGATTTCATTGTGCGAGGTGCAATGACAAAGTAAATTAAAGTAAAGTCAACCAAATTGATTGCTTACCTACAAGGAAATTGCCTGCTATTTTTCAGAGCAGAGATCCGCGCGCACCCCACGAAAGATTTACACACCGTCTTCTGGCCGTGTAAGATGCGCTTGGTTTACAAGCAGGCCTATGATCTCAACAGGCAGAATTAAAACGCGCATAATTAAGCAAAGAACACATTCGGCAGTTACGAATCCGGCCAACACGCGCCTCTTTACACTTGCAGTCAAACAGCTTCACTCCGATTTCGGGTCTGTTTTGCGTTTTTTGTCTTGGGGAACCTCCCCACTCTCTCCCGGGCCTGCGGTGGGAGGGGGGAATTGTTCTATTTCATCCAGAGCCTCAAATTGTGAGATTTGGAGCGGGTGTGTGTGTGTGTGTGGCTGGGCTATAAATACTATAAATAAATGCATGCTGGGAACTTTAGGAAATCAAGGTAATATTCAAATCTGAAAAGGATAAACGTGGATTCTTTGCTTCCACGGGGTGGGGGGTGGTGGGCAGGTTGCATAAAGATGATCTTGCTAAGATCTGTTTGCGAAGGAGAAACACCAGAGAATTAGGGTTAGGCTAGGCCTGGGAAGGGAGACCACCAGGAGACCAATGCCCACATCTACTTGGCCCAGCGTGGAAATTCGAACCAGGAACACAGGACTGGCCCGCCCTGAGAAGATGCCACTCAAGGGATAAATGACTAACCTTGGTAGATTTTTTTTTTTCAAAGTCAAACTTGGAGGCGTTTTGACTGGCGCTTCTCGCTTGGCCGTTTCAGAAAAACTAGCCCGGATTCTCTTAACCAGAGAAGGCAGGGAAGCTGCCCCAGAAAGGGGCTCTCCCCAGCCATCGCCCTTCACCCCAGGCCTCCGAGACGCAATTCCGAAAACGCATTTCTAAATTCCTGGGTGGATTACAGTGTATTAGTGACGTGGTGAGCAGTTGGCTTGTTGGGGCCAGCGAAGTCACAAACGGCCGCCCTTAGATTTCTGGCTAAAGGGCTCCACTTTTTACCTTGCACTTAAAGGGGAGGTGGGTTTCAGTAAAGTCCACCCACCGCCATGGGGTCGTCGACTGGGTTCTTCAGATCTGCTACCAAAACAAAAAACAAAAAAAGGCCTTTGGATTGGATCTCCGCCACAAGCTGAGAAAGCCAAGGAGAAGGATTAGGGCGAAATTCATCCCTGGAACACGCGCTCCATTCATCCAGATTCTTTCCGATTTAGCAGATTGGGGGATCCAGGCCAGGAGATCTACTGTGTGTTTGTGCATGCGTGCAAAATCCGTTTGCCTTCGAAATTGCTGCGCTCCCCCCCACAGCAGTTTTGAAGGCAAAAGGATTTTACACGCCCGCACACAAACACACAGTAGATCTCCTGGTCTGGATCCCAGGTGTGTTCCTTTGAGGGAGGCCTTCCGCCTCGGACCCTCCATGCTCCAGGTGGCGGAAAAGGCAGGTGTAATAAAAGCGAAATCAGAATTTCGGGTTAATATTTGTGGTTAATAAAAACTGCTACCAAGCCAGCGTTGACGCTTAGCGACTGCTAAGATATAATATAGTAACAGATAGTTAATAATAGTAGATAATAATGCCAGATAATATTAACAGGTAATTAATAATGGCGGATCTTAATACCTGGTAGTTCGTAATGGTGCAAAACATTAGCAGAAAATAATGCCAGATATTGTAGTAATCAATTATAATGTAGTAGATAGATAGTTAGAGTCATTTTGTTACCAATTGGGTGGCAAATAAATCCAATAAATAGAATAATACCAGATCGTTTATAGTAATAGTTAATTATAATGTCCTTGCAGATTCTCCATCCTCCAGGTCATAGTTGTCCCAAAGGGGCTTTTCTCAAGAGACAACTGGACTTTCTGTTTTTTTTCTTTGAAGACATTTCACTTCTCATCCAAGAAGCTTTTTCAGCTCTGACTGGATGATGGGGAATGGAAGGATTTCTACTCCTTCCATTCTTCACCATCCAGTCAATTAATTATAATATACAGTCAATGATGACAACATATAATTAATAATAACAACACATATAGATAAAATTATAGCAAAAATTCTGCTTGACAGTTTCTCAGGCAATCTGACCTACCTTACAAGGTTGTGGCATGGTAACCAGGGGAGGAGGAGGAGGAAGAGGAGGAGGAGGAGGAGGAGGAGGAGGAGGAGGAGGAGGAGGAGGAGGAGGAGGAGGAAGGTTGTAGTATGTATATCACCTTGAGGTCCTGAATGAGAGGCAGGATATAAATCAAGAAAATTAAAAAAAAAAAAAGACAAACGGAGTCCTGTGTTTCATGTAAAGTTCACCTCTGTGTATTTTCTTCTCCCTGCAAAGGATGGCATTTGTGAATCTAATTACTATTTGAGTGGCAACCTGGGGCTGGGCTGGAAAAGTGCAAAATGCGAAAACAAGCACAAGAAAACAGATGTCAAGAAAACATTGAAGATGCTGGGAGCCGAGTGGCTTAAGGTGACTTCTGATTCAGCTTCTCCCTGCCAAACACTGGAAGCTTTCAAGAAAGAGACTGGCCTACCATCTTGTCACAAATGGTGTAGAGTCTCCTGCTGGGGTAGCGGGTTGGACTAGATGACCTACAAGGTCCCTTCCAACTCTGTTAGTCTGTCTGTCTGACAGAATAATTCATAACTTCGGAGAGAAAATGTCTCCAGGAAAGGGAAGAACATGAAAGGGAGAGAAAGGGAATTTGCAACTCAAAAGTCCCTCGAGTTGCTTTTCCTTGCTTCCTTGCTTGGTGCACCTGAGCTCGAAGTGCATCCTTGAATTACTGTCAGGGAGAATGTGCAGAAGGAAGGGCTCCCTCGAAGGGAAACCTTCAGTCGGAGTGGACAGCAAGACCTTCCAGCTGGTAACCACAGCAGCCAAAGACTTTCCACTTTGAGGGCTCCAACTAGCCAAGAATTTTCTCCTGCACAAAGTCCACCCAACCTGAAGGAACATAAGTTGATCCCCTCTTCTTTGTGGCAGCCCCTCAAATCCCAGAATGCTGCTGTTGTTGTGGTTAGCCAGCAGCAGGTGTGGACGGCTGAGGAGAGCGAGGACTCAGAGGAGGGGCCAGGACCATTAGGAAGTGGACCGCTGCCTTCAGAGATTGTGGGGGGGCTGGGAGTAGTGAGGAAGAGGTCCCCGAGGAGCCTGTGCCAAGTGCGCGAGTGCGCAGGGCTGCTTGCAGGAAAGAGCAGCTGCAACAGCACGGGCGACTCAGGAGTAAGGCTGCAAGATAATGGCCCCTCCTTCAAGAAGATAAAAGCCAGCTGTGAAACTAAGCTTCTTTGCAGAAGGCAAAGACGTTTTGAAACTCCAGCCTCGTGGACATTCCAGTATCCTGAGTTTGTATTTGAAGATTCTTATTTTGCAAATTATCTCTTGTCTGTTATCTTTTGGCAAGTCTTGCACAGTTTGGTAAGGCTTGTGCTTATCGCAGCTAATTATTTTGCAGAAGCATTAAAAGGTTTCCCTTCCCTTTGGATTGTGTTTGATTTGTTGGAAAAGGGTGTGGGTCAGAACAGCTATCATGTCCTCCCCTAGTCCTACTTTTCTCTAGACTGGCCAAACCCAGTTCTTCATGTGTTAAAGGCCTGGAGACTAAAAAAATACGAAGAACATTTGCAGGATCTGGGTATGTCTAGTTCAATGAAAAGAAGGACTTGGGGGGACATGATGACTGTCTGTCTTCCAGTATTTGAAGGGCTGCCCCAAAGAAGAGGGAGTCAAACTATTTTTCCAAAGCACCAGAAGGCAGGACAAGAAGCAATGAGTGGAAACTAATCCAGGAGAGAAAGCAACCTGGAATTAAGGAAAAACTTCCTAACAGTGAGGACAATTAACCGATGGAACAGTTCGCCTTCAGAAGTTGTGGGTTCTCCATCACTTCAGGTTTTTAAGAAGAGATTGGACAGTCATTTGTCTGAAATGGTAGAGGGTCTCCTGCTTGAGCAGAGGGGGGTTGGATTGGATGACCTCCAAGGTCCCTTCCAGCTCTATTCTGATTGATTGATAGAAGGAAGGTTGTGAAGAGGAAACCAAGTTGGAGTTTTTTCTTTTTGTGAGAAAGGGTGAAGGTTCTGGAGAGGAGAGCAGACACACACACAACCTCCACACACACACACACACACAACCTCCACTCAGGTGGCCCTGAGGACACAGATAAACCTCCAGGTGGCCTCAAGGACCCTCTAAAAAGGATGCAAATGACCAGCTGTCTGCAGGGAATATGAATCCTGCCGTTCCCCTCCATCCAGTCAGAGCTGAAGAAGCTTCTGGGATGAGAAAACAAAACGTCTTCAAAGAAAACACGCACACACACTTCTCTACAGACCTCCAACACACCGACCTCTGGATTTACTGCAAGTCCCTGCCTGACGTTGGGGTTTGCTGCTCCGAAAAGAAGGAGGGCTAAAGAGAAATCCTGAGGCCAAAGTGATTCCAAGGAAGTTGATGGGGAGAATTTCAGTTTCATCTCCTGGTGGCCTCCTTTCCCAGCATTTACCAGCTCTGACCTCCCTAGGTTTTGAAGCCCAGGCAAGGTCAGCTACGGGCTTTAAACAGAGCCGGAAACCACTGTAGACACAGTCTAGTTCAGGGCTCTCCAACCTTGGTAACTTTAAGACTTGTGGACTTCATCTCCCAGAATTCCTCAGCCAGCCAGCAAGCTGAATCCTGGGAGTTGAAGTCCACAAGTCTTAAAGTTGCCAAGGTTGGAGAGCCCTGGTCTAGTTGGCTTTTCACCGTGCTTCAGGAGGAGATTGCCACGATCTTCTGCCAATAGAAATATTCAGAGACTTGTAAGAGGAGGGAGATGCCACCAATAGGCCACACTGCCCTCTTCCTGCCCTCCTTGGCGAGACCAGCTGCTGAAGGGGGCTATAAAAGGGAGCAAATGGAACCGTAGGAGCAAGGGTGGGCATCTATGCCAACTTTACAACCTGTGGACTTCAACTCCCAGAATTCCTCTGCCAGCTCAGGAATCCTGGAAGTTGAAGTCCACAAGTGGGGGGGCTAGACTCCTGCCACCATCTCAAGGGGGGGCAGCAGCCATATTGTTGGGGGGGTCAGAAAGGGGTCTGGCCCTGAGGGGGGGGCCCTGGCAGTTGGATGGGGCACAATCATGTCAGACAAACCCAGTTTACACATCATCGCATTCCCACATTCAAGGTTTGTGTGTGTACAGCAGAATTCTCCAAACTTGGCCACTTGAAGACTTGTGGACTTCAACTCCCAGAATTCTCCAGCCAGCTACACTCATCTGGGAGGAGCTACTCTGGCTGGAGAATTTTGGGGAGTTGAAGTCTACAAGTCTTAAAGTAGCCAAGTTTATTTATTTATTTGATTTGTCAGTCGCTTACAAAATAATAGGTATAAGTATAAACATGAGTAAGAATACAGAAAATAGGTGCAATTAAATGGGGACAAGAGGACAGGGACGGGAGGCACAATGGTGCACTTATGCACGCCCCTTACAGACCTCTTAGGAATGGGGTGAGGTCAATAGTGGATAGTTTGAGGTTAAAGGAGTGGGGGGTTTGAGGATGTAACTACAGAGTCGGGTAGTGCATTCCAGGCATTGACCACTCTGTGGCTGAAGTCGTACTTTCTGCAATCAAGTTTGGAGCGGTTAACATTGAGTTTGTATCTGTTGTGTTGCTCTTGTATTGTTGTGGTTGAAGCTGAAGTAGTCATTGACAGGTAGGACATTGTAGCAGATAATTTTGTGTACTACGCTTAAGTCCAACCATAGGCAGCATAGTTCAAGATTGTCCAAGCCCAAAATTTCAAGCCTGGTGATATAGGGTATTCTGTTGCGAGCAGAGGAATGGAGGACTCTTCTCATGAAATACTCGTGAAATAAAGTTTGGAGACCTCTGGTGTACAGTCTGTCCTTAAAACCTTGATGTTGTGGGTGAGATTTGGGGATGCAAGTTGTTCTCCAGTTTCCCCCCACCCCCCATTCATTTCGTGACTGTTCAAAGTTACCACGACGTCAGGGGGGAAAAAAGCGACTTACGACCGGTTTTTCACACTTTACACTCTCATCCCTGTCCTGTCGCCTCTTTGCTTGGATTCTAGTTTTTGAATCGGTGTAGTTTTTTTTTCATCTGTTCCTCTTTTCCAGGGAGTCCTTGACTGATGACCGAGGGCGCAGCCTACTGTCATAAATATGAGTCAGTTGACAGGCATCTAAATTTGGATCATGTGACCATGGGGGGAAAATATTGCAGCGGTCGTAAGTGTGAAAAATGGTCAAAAATCCCTTTTTCGAATGCTGTTGTAACTTTGGTCACTAAACAAACTGTTATAATTCGAGGACTGCCTGAAATTACTGTATTCTAAACATAATTTTCCCCCAAAATAAAGTCACCGTAGACTCTTCTTCAAATTCTGTGTTAACTGTTCTAGGAGAAGCTTTCTGTTCATCTGGCTAGAAATTCCCCAAAGTGCCACGTGGTCACCTACATTCAGAACATGCAACTCTTCTGGAAAAGGAAGGACAAACTAGACAGACAGTTACTTATCTGAAATGCTATAGGTTCTCCTGCCTGAGCAGGGGGCTGGACTAGATGACCTCCAAGGTCCCTTCCAGCTCCTGTTCTGCATTCCTATTCTATTCTATTCTGTTTCATATTTCTATTCTATTCTACATTATTCCATTCCATTCCATATTTTCTATTCTATTCTATTCTATTCTATTCTATTCTATTCTATCCTATCCTATCCTATCCTATCCTATCCTATCCTATCCTATCCCATGCCATGCCATGCCATGCCATGCCATGCCATGCCATATTTCTATTTCCTATTCTATTCTTTTCTATCCTTTTCTATTTCTATTTCCTATGCTACTCTATTCTATTTCTATTTCCGACTCTATTTTATGTTCAATTTTATCTCCTTCTCCTTCCTTCCTTCCTTCCTTCCTTCCTTCCTTCCTTCCTCCCTCCCTTCCTTCCTTCCTTTCTTCCTTCCTTCCTCCCTCCCTTTCCCTCCCTTTTTGTTTCTCCTTCCTTTCTTTTTTCTTTGTTCCTTCTTTCTTTCCTCCTCCCCTCTTCTTTCCTTCTTTCTCTTCCTTTTCTCCACCTTTCCTTCCTTCCTTCCTTCCTTCCTTCCTTCCTTCCTTCCTTCCTTCCTTCCTTCCTTCCTTCCTTCCTCACTTAACCTACATAAATCAGGAATGCTAACGGGTCTTCCCATCTATTTTTCTATCATTGTTGTTCAGAAACTAAATCCTGTCCGACTCTCCATGACCCCCAAGTATCACACTATGTCAAGCCCCCTTTGCCCCCTCCCCATCCTCCACTGTCATCTGGAGTTTTCCCAAATTCACATTTGCCCTAACCCTAACCCTATCTAATTTAGCTCTCCTCTGCCATTTGCTTCTCCCTTTGGCCTTCCATCTTTCTCCACCTTGGGGTCTCCTCTTCTTCTTCGATGGCCAAAGCATTTCAGCTTCAGGATCTCTCCTTCCAATGGACAGTCGGGTTGACTTCCTTTAAGATCGACTGATTGGATCTCCTTGCAGTTCAAGGCAATACAAGAGTTTATTATTTTACTAGCTCGATATCCGTGCTTCGCTATGAAACTATGTGGTTGGGCTTAATTTTGGGGGAGGAAAATAAGGGGGGGGGGGGAGGAATTCTGCCTACCAGCATCCATCGGTATTCATCTGGCTAGCATCCTGTCAGTGTGTGAGAGAGTTGAGGGCTGTTTGGAAACTAGAACAGTATTTGCTATATAAGCAAGGAGGAGACAGCAAGGAGCCTGGGTGTGGCTTAGCTCAACTGTTCTGTCCTAAAGCAGCTTGGTGGTGTCAAACTAAAACTGAAACTCCTCTCCTCTGCTTGTGTTTTGCATTTGGAACAGATTTCTTTTCAGGTGGGGAAGGTGCATGTTAATAATAATATATGAAATACTAATGCTCTGATGGTCGTTTTGAAAAATCCTTTCTGAGTGAGCACCTAGAAGCCAAGAGGAACATAGGTGCCAAATTTCAAGTTTGTAGGCTTTACGATTCTGGAGATTTTGTGATGATGCATGAGTGGTATTTCGCTTTTATATAGACAGATGATTATTATTTCTCTCTTTCTCTCTCTCTTTCTGTCTCTAACTAGAGCTCGGTCTCATCTGGCTCTCTCTCCAGTAGATCCAAATCCTGCCTGTGGGTTGCCTCTCCCTGCAGCTTCATTGCCTGCCAATCCTCAGGGAAAGAAAATTACATTTTCTCCCCATTTTTCTGCTTGGAAACCTTATAGCTTTTATCCCAGAGCTTCCTAAATGACCCCCAAATTGGGTAAAAGTGGTCTTTCTTTGGGTAATGTCACACAAACTCATTACACAATCACAACAGGGATACTTCAGTTAAAGTGTTTTGCCTACATTGGGTAAAAAGCTCTTTTGGGTAATGGGGACCAAAAAAAAAAAAAGGCTTGAGGAATATTGTTTTACTTCTACAAAGCCTATAAGCCATTACAGGTGATTCTCTGGAGATTCATTTGATGGTCTGACCACCGAAGAAGAGAAACCCCTCCCCACTATATATATATATATGTGTGTGTGTGTGTGTGTGTGTGTGTGATTATATTATATTATATTATATTATATTATATTTATTATATTATATTATATTATATTATATTATATTATATTATATTATATTATATTATATTATATTATTATATTTATATTTATATTTATATTATATTATATTATATTATATTATATTATATTATATTATATTATATTATATTATATTATATTATATTATATTATATTATATTATATTATATTATATTATATTATATTATATTATATTATATTATATTATATTATATTATATTATATTATATTATATTATATTATATATACCGTGTTTCTCATAAAATAAGGCGGGGTCTTATTTTTTTTGAGCCCCGAAAAAATGGCTAGGTCATCTTTTCGGGGGTTACTTAATTTCCCCCCCCTTGCATCTTCAGGTGGGTGGGCGGCGACAGCTTGGATGTTGACCTCGGCATTGGTGGGGCACTTCATATCGGGGTCAACGCAGGCAGCACCATATCCGGGTGTGCAACAAAAGTACTTCCTAATGGCAAGCCCCCCCACCATTCCCCCCCATTTCGCATGTTTTGATATAGGCCTTAATTTGGGGGGAGGGGCTTAATTTCATTTCATGCCTATAAAACATGCTGGGACTTCCTATTGGGGGAGGCCGTATTGTTGGAGAAACAGGATATACATACATACATACATACATACATACATACATACATACATACATACATATATATATATATATATATATATATATATATATATATATATATATATATATAGTATTCAGCTTTGTTCGGGTATTTTTCCACGTCATTATAGTTGTGCTTTTAAAGTTGTAGCAACGTTTTGGCAGAATCTCATCTGCCATCATCAGGCTTCTGTATTCTGTATTCTGCCATCACCAGGAAATATGGGAAAAACAAACATTAGAAACTAAGAGAGAGGGAGGGAGGGAGGGAGGGAGAGAGAGAGAAAATATACAGTGACTTCTGTTTTTTTTCCTGTGCAGTAGATCTCAAAAATAATACAACCTCAACTATTTGCTTTGCATTTCACAATATTTTGATCCATTTCTTGTAATAAGAACACCATTCTAATCATCAAAAAAAAAATCTAAAATCAAAGTTTCATTTTTTCCCAATTTCAAGCAAAAAGTCCAGAAATTGTTTCCTAGCAAAATATTATTGAATACATTTTATTCTTTAATTAAAACAGTCAGTTTCACCCTTATTTATTGGTTTATTATATTTATATGAATCCCATTTTCCTGATTGGGCAACTCTGCTTACATAATAAAAAAGATAGATAGAAAAGCAATTAAAAATTAAAATTATTCAAAACCCCCAAAACTCTTAATTCCATCGCTTTTATCATCCATTCATGCATCTTTCCACTTTTGCGCATGTAAGATTCTCACTGCCAGAAGAACAAAGGACCATATTTTCTTGCTGGTTCTTTATCCATCCAACCAAAAAGGAAAACGTTTAGTTTCAATGTTTATATTTATTTTCAGAATCTTCAGAATTAAAAGTACAAATCTGATCCCAAGTGTTTCTTTGCTTTAATGCAATTCCCCTGGAGATGATAAAATGCATCCTCTTTGCGGTTGCATTTCCAACCTACATTTGAAACTCTTTTATACGCTTTTGACAATTTCTCGTGTGTTCAATGCCATCATTTTATAAAAAAATTTCTTCCGAATGATAATTCAATATAAATCTCAATCCATTCATTTGCATGGTTTCCCACTGACCAGTCTTTATTTTGGAACCAAAATTCTTAATTTTCCCATACAATCTTTAACATATTCATTTTCCAAGTTCGGTTTCAACAACCATTCCAAACCTTAGCAAAAAAGCACAGTTATCCCTGCAGTTCAATTTCGAACTTACTTTCTGTATACAAAAACCACAGCTTCGCCTATCTCGGTTAAATCTTTATTTTAATTGTCAACATGTGAATCTGTGACAGATCCATCCTCCTTTCAACTTCAAATTAAGTTCATCTTTCGTAAAACAATGAGATGAGTGGCAAACCAATTTAATAAATACAATTAAATCAATAAAACAGCATATTTCACCAAAGGTCCACCAGATTGGTTTTATTATCACTGCTTTTGTAAAATAATGCTTCTTAGGGTGGCAATCCAAAAGCTATTTTAGGAGAAAGCCTTGTTTTGTATTTAATCCTAACTCTTAGCATGGCACGCTTAACAAAACAATTTTTAAAATTTGTATTGTCTTTGGTTTTATCATAATGCCACCTTAATTTAATACTTTATTGTATATTGTACTATGTAAGTATAAGTACATTATACTTACATACACAATTTTGTTTAAATAGAGCATCAGAAATATATATATACACACATACACACACACACACTGCTGATGCTATAATTAAATATCTTTGTGTTTGTATGTTTAATGTGTTTTATTGTTGTATATCAGGGGTTGCATGTTCCCTATAAATATCGTAATAAAATACAAAATAAAATAATGAAATAATCATGTCACAAATAAGCATGCCACTCAAATCTCAAATTAGGGCAATGCAAATTAAAAACCTCTTATTCTTCAAGATTACCCATCCTTCCATCCAAACAAAACAACAAGCCTCAAAATATAAGTTAAAATTTGATAGATCCAATCCTCCCCTCTCTTTAGCATCCTGCAACAATTTATATTTAATTCTCATTTTTTTTTCCCCTTTGCCATTTAACTGAGAAATATCTGTCTGTCATTGTTTAAGGAAAACACCCATAATCGGATATTGGTAATGTCTGGAATAAAAATGAGATGTTGGGTAAAATATTCATCTTGATTACAAAAATTCTACCTGACAAAGAAAGTCATAATTACATCTTTATACGGTAACACCTTTTAAAAATATTTCCAGTCCCATAATTGTTCTTTTTCATATTTTTAATTTTTTTAATAATTTAGAATTTGTATTAGTCGGTATAACTCCATGGTTTTCCTCTTTTTTCCCTCCTCCATTTTAAAATCTGACTTACTCATCCGTATTTACTGGTTCTGTACAGTCCTATTCTTAAACAATATTTTGGGGTTTCTTTTTTTGTTTATTTATCTTAAAACCAGCCAAAGCAGTATTCAGCTTCTTGATCAAATATTATCCCGTTCCATTTTGTGGGTCTTGTAAAATCAAAACTAAATAGTCAGAGAAGACTTGATTTCTATGTTTCGTTTTTAATCTTCAAGCCCAATTTTTCCTCATCCTGTCTAACGTCTCTGGTCAAAACTTCCAAACTAAAATAAAAAGTAAAAAAGACATCTTTGTGTTGTAGCCTTTTGAATCTCACATGGCTTGGTGAATTCTCCATTAACAATAATATCAGCCAGCTGAGATGTACAAACCAACTTATTGCATTGTTTTTATTTATTTATTCAACCTGTTATACCGCCTTAATTGCTTGAGTAAAAATTCTCCATATCTAGAGAAGTCCATATTTTCCAAAACTTTAAATATAAATTTAAATTGTCAAAAGATTTCTCCACATCCAAAAATATTTAATGTTGCTTGTTTTTCATGTAAATGTTGTTATAATTGTAAATATTCCATAACATCCAGACATTCTTGAACTACCTTTATGGCAAAAATCCAGCATGATCCTCATGAATAGAAATTTGCAAAACCTTCTTCAATCCTTCAGCCAATCTGGCAGTAAAAGGCTAATCTTTGTTGTTTAAAGATGAAATCTGTGGGGGTTTTTTAATTGTTAAATTTTGACCTTTTTCGGCGATAAACTCATACAAGACTGAGGCGTTGCGTGTCCTTCCAAGGCAGAATTCATTACAGTCTTAAGTGGTTAAACATTCATTGCCTTGAGTTACTTATAAAGCAATAAAGGCAGAATAAATGAAAAATCTAAATAAATTAAAATAAAAGGCAGACTGGAAACATGGAAGTCCATCCTATCCTGGTGCTAATTTTCATCTTTCTATCGGCATCCAATATTTCAAAAGCTTATTATATTATTGTTTTCATAAATATGCATCTTATTGTTTCCAAATCAGCTTCTTAGTGTTTATTCAAATTGGAGTCAAAATTATAAAAGGACCAAAAATGTTTGCAAGTATCATTTTTATTTGTCTGCTTGCCTCAAGGCAGCTTAACCTTGCTTGCTTCCATTATTTCTTTATTATTTCATTTAAAATGTAGCTTGGTAGGCATAAGCTTTTGCACAACGAGACATGGGAGGTTATGATTTTCATCCAGGGAAGACCAAGGACAATATTTCATTCTTGCTGAACAACGACAATCGAGGAACAATTGGGAATCATAAAGCTGGGATCTTTGTAAAAATAAGCAAATACATTTCCAGCCTGGAAAAAAACAAGAGTCCACCACTGCTTGCAATTTTCTGCTGGAAACCACAAGGCGTTCTTTTGGCTGTTTTTAATATTGTTTGATGTGTTTATTAAATCTATATCATAGGGCTCAATGGCCAAATTGGTTCGTGGTCCAGGGACCCCTTTATTAATTATTGCTGGTGGCGTTTGTTTTATAATTTTTTTAAAAGAGCCCAAACTAGAAAAAGTATATTTTTTTTAAAAAAAAAAAAAATGTAGCCAGTGAAAGGAATTGAGATTTCAGTGGATGCAAAATACGATCTCTGCCCCTGGCTGGGAAAGAAGAATTATGTTTTATATTTGATTTTCGTTCAGAAAATAAAGTAGTGGACCATTTGTCTGGAATGGAATAGGATCTCCTGCTTGAACAGTGGGGTTGGACTAGAAGACCTTTGAGGTACCTTCCAGCTCTATGCTGATTGATTGATTGATTTGATTGAAACCCACGTTATCACTCTTCTTATTTTTTTCCTCACCGCTACTACTACCATGTGGGGTATGTTGGGCAGCGAGAACAACCCAAGAAGCTCCCATAATTAAGCAGGGATTATCATTAGAGGGTGGGTTTCCCTGTGTAAACACGACCCCAACTTCGCCCTCTGAACTGCTTGGGAGGGGGGAGAAGCACAGCTGAATTCAGTGGGACCAGACTGTGTGCATCGGAAGGCAGCTTCCAGCTCTGTTATACTATATATATTCTTCTTCGTTTTGGAACCGCTGGTTTTGCACAGAAACTGCTGAGGAGGAGGAGGAGGAGGAGGAGGAGGAGGAGGAGGAGGAGGAGGAGGAGGAGAGGAGGAGGAGGAGGAGGAGGAGGAGGAGGAGGAGGAGGAGGAGGAGGAGGAGGAGGAGAGAGAAGAAGAAGAAGAAGAAGAAGAAGAAGAAGAAGAAGAAGAAGAAGAAGAAGAAGAAGAAGAAGAAGAAGAAGAAGAAGAAGAAGAAGAAGAAGAAGAAGAAGAAGAAGAAGAAGAAGAAGAAGAAGAAGAAGAAGAAGAAGAAGAAGACCCTTTCTTTGGATGGAAAGGGACTTCTGTCCACAGGAAGCAATACTTCTTATCTCTGCATCGCGGTGTGGCCAGATCCTGCCATGACAAAGTAAGGCTACGTTCCTTTCACAGCCTCTGGCTGGCCTTTCCTGCAGCTCATATTTATTTATCATGACAGTTTGGATGAGGTTACCTAGTTTGGTGTTGAAATGTCTGCAAGAAAGCCACCAAGGACCTCACAGTCTTTTCCTCCTCCTCCTCCTCCTCCTCCCTCCTCCTCCTCCTCCTCCTCCTCCTCCTCCTCCTCCTCCTCTCCTCCTCCTCCTCCTCCTCCTTCTCCTCCTCCTCCTCCTCCTCCTCTCCACAAACCTCACTCCCTTCTAGCACTGATAATCTGATCTAGTTTGGTCATGAAACGTTTGCAAGAAAACCGCCAAGTTTGGTGTCCCTAACTGTTATTTGTGTGTGTGTGTGTGCTATTTTGTTTTTTCAAAGCTTTGCGGCAACACCACCTGTCTCATGCGCCATGTATATGTTTTTGTCTTGTACTGATCAGTCTCCCCTTTTGGCGTAGACATTTCAATCAGAGCCGAAGGAGAAGGGCTCGGCTGGACGATTAAAACCAGGTTAATTAAGCATCCAGGTAAACTGAAGTGTATTCACAGGTTTGATTCTGTTTTTATGCACGGCAATTTGCGCAGAAGCTGGGCATCTGTTGACTTCTCTTTTCATCACCCTTCATCCCTACCATTGCCAAAAAGCTAAGCATGGGGGTTTGTGCATCTAAGGAGATTTCAAGTGAGTTAGTGCACAGTGGGCGATTGGAAATAATGGCAGCTGCAATCTTAAGATATCTGGATGTTGTTGGGGAAAAGAAAGAAATCGGACCTCTCCCTGTATGTCTGTGTGTGCATGCGTGAATGCGCCTTTGAGTCAGTTTTGACTCCTGGGGATAATAGCTTGCAGTTTTCCTGGCAAGGTTTTTCAGAAGTGGTTTGTCATTGTTTGCTTCCTGGGGCTGA